>NC_142742.1:4782500-4860000 GCF_051943395.1 Hippocampus bargibanti | reverse complement strand
AAATGTTATTATTATTATTATTATTATTATTATTATTATTATTATTATTATTATTATATAAACTGTACTATATAATATATTTTTTTTATTTACTTTTGTGATGGTCGTTGATGTAATAATAATAATAATAATACACTTCATTTATAAGCGCCTTTCAAAATTCTCAAGGACACTACAGTCACAGGATAAATTTTTTTCTGTGCTATATTATTATATTCATAACTGGATGAGTAACAAGAAAGCATCTTCTCCGAATCTGAAGCCATTGTTTTGATTCCAGAGCAAGGCATGCCGTCCTGAAGTGACGTCACGAACAAGGGGGCGGGACCTTCTGAAACTCGCCATTTCTGAGGTCATTTTGAAGTACTAGTTTTGGGACACTTTAACTCATTTTTATTGGTGTTTTGCATCTGACTAAAAATATCAGCCTACCTGTTTTGGGTATTTTAGATGCTATAAAACGTTTTTCTGATGTCAGTTAGGAAACAAAAAAATGGTGTCGGTTGTTCTTTAAAGAAGTTCGAAATTAAAAAAATGAAAGAAAACAACAGACTGATAAATGACAGACATAGAAAAATGTTCAAATTGTCCCACCTCTGATAGCCATTGTATCCTCTCACCTCCAAACTTGTATTAATTTTTTAAACTTGCTCTCTCAATCGAAAGCCATTTAAGTGCTTCAAACGAATGTCTAAACACACTTTTCTTCCATCAGTTTCAAACGCCGCTCATTACACAAACAGTCATTTACGACATGGTCATTTGGAGTCTGTGAAAAAAAGCATAAGAAACCATTTTGGTGCTGTCAAAGTTTTTTTTTTTTGTGACGCTCACCGTCGACATTTATACACTCTGACACTTTGGGTCCACTATTGTGCTTTTAAGAGCTCGGCGGGGGCACTCAGCATCACACACTGTCAACTAAGAACCAAAACATACCTGTCACAAGCTAGTTCGCCAAAGCTGCACTTAAAGACATTTTTTTTCTCATTTCACCTCGGCGACATGTTGATTGCATCGTCAATTTTTTAAAGCGTTTTACTTTTTAAACGTTTCTGTCATAACATACTCAACTTTTTAGTGTTCAAACTACATAAGGACGATGACCTGTAACTATCAATATATAGAATACAGTGGTACCTTGGCTTCCGAACTTAATTGGTTCCGAGACAGCGTGTGTAAGGTGAAAAGTGTGTCTCCCAGAAATTAGTTTGCCATAGGAAACCATTAAAATGAGCATAATCCGTTCCCCATAAAACATAATTTTCTACTTTCTAATCTTCTAAGCCTTAAAACCACACGAAATATACATTATTTTATGTCTAATAAATGTGCTATGGTATTATAATTAAAATAAACGTTACTATATAATAATAGTCATTTTATTTACCTTTGTGATGGCTTGATGGAATGGAGTGGCCGGTTTCATCAGCATTAAACACTTGATGAGGAACGTAGCCTTCTTCTTTCACAATCTTGATGAATGATCCCTTGTAGGTGCTTTGTCTGTGATAATTTTATCTAGTTCCTCATCAATTGTGTTCTGTTTAGCTGGGTTGATAGCTTTTTGCATCAAGTGTACAAATGGCTAGTGTAGCCTGATTGATGGGATATTTTAACCTTGCAGTCTACACTCTGCCTTTGAACTATCAAAGTTGAAACTCTCTCACTGCCGTCCGCATGTCTCCTTAATGTTTAAACCACCCCCCCCTGCTGAAAGACAGCCACTCTGACGGGCGCCATTTTGAAGTCAAAACAAACAAAAAAACTAATAATGTCGCACAACACAAAAGACAGACACTCATTCAATCTTAAGCACTTTCTGCACCCTTTTGTTGTATCAAGCAGTTCTCGATGAAAGAGGAGAGCATCAAAGCATCCTTTTCATCAGTGGATCAGGAACGTCATGGCGTAATAGGCACGTCTGCTACAATCTAAAATTTGAAAGCTCACAGGAAGCTGTAGCATCTACTGACAAAAAGAGATTGTCTCACATCAGCTTCATTTCCATGCCGCGACAGTTCCAAATCCCGCCCCTTTCTTCTCATTGCGGGCAAAAATAAAAATCACAATCGCCCCAGAGCTGTCCGGCGATGAGTCAAATGGCACTGACATTCCCCCCATATCAAAAAGACTGCTGGCATTTTGGCGCTGCCGATAAGGCCACAAATGCTGAAAAACAATCCGTATCCGTTTCACATGACACACAATGACTCAAAATGACAAAAGAAAACACAACAAAACAACAACAAAACAAAGCTCGTGAGAGCTGCTTAGTCAGGCGCCATTTTGGACTTATTTTCGTTATAATAAAGCTAACAAATGCCACAAGCCCTCAATTAAAAAAATCCAATCCCGGTTTAAACAGGCTCAAAGCAGTTTCAGCCACACTCGCATCCATATTCAAAAGCTGGACAATCTTTACATTGCGGTGTCACGTCACCCTTTTTCCTTCCCTCCACATAAACAAATGAGCCCGCCGGCAGGGTCATAGTTCAAGCCTGACACGGGAAGACGCGGCGTGACAGGCTTAGGCCACTTGGGCTTCAGAGCAGATGTTGGCGGTGCCGTGATTATCGCAAAGGCGAGCGAGGACCAGAAGATGCTGGTAATTAGCTGGACTCCCCTGGGAGAGGGCGGTGACATGCGGCCGCCGTTCCTGGAGAGCTCACGGATATCATGAAAGCGGCGCTAACGGTGGCTAATAGCGCAGCGAATCAAGGTACATAGCTACGAAATGAATTGGTTCTGGAAGAAATTTCTCAATGAGAAAAAATTGTAAATTGAGACGCATTTTCCGTGTAAATGCCCTAATTCGTTCTAATCTCCCCCAATATTCAGGTAAAAATGTTTTCTAGAGCATAACAATGCATCCAAGTATGTAATACATACATGTTACTATTAGATTATTGCAAAATAATGAGAGTTGTGCACAATGTATATAAATAATAATAATAATAATTCTAATAATAATAATAATAATAATAATAATAATTATTATTATTATTATTATTATTATTATTATTATTGATTGTTATTATTGTTATTGTTTTAATAAATACATAAGTATTATTAAAATTAATTAATGACTTATATTAAAATAATTATTAATTGTTAATATTATTAGAATGTATTATTATTATTATTATTATTGTTATTATTATTAGTAGTAGTAGTAGTATAATAATTATTATTATTATTGTTATTTATAATAATAATACTATTTTTTGTTGTTTTGTTTTTTAACTCTGTAGAAAACTGAGAGCAGCAAGGAAATAGAGAAATGCTGAAATAAAAGCATCATTTGCATTTGGACGAGTGTAGCTTAGTTTAGTGTAACATAGCATAGCGTAGCATAGCATAGCGTAGCAAAGCATCATTCATTTAGCGTATTCCAAACTGTACTGTTGAGACCACTTCCTCGTTTACAGAGGATTCTTTTATGACAAAAGGTCAAAATAAAACATAATTCAGAGAAGTAAAGTAAAGTAAAGTCATTTTCTGGTTATTTGGTCTTTTTCTTTGTGTGTGAGCAGCTAGGCTACATTCCACAATGAATCTGTTCAAAAACAATCATTCCCCGTCGCATATTATAGTCACTTAGCATACATTAAAAAAACACATTTAAGCAGGTCGGAAACTTTAAAAGCTGTTTTTTCTTAATCTGGCTTTATTTTTATTTAAAAGGCAATATTTGGCATTTTTGGCATTAACGAGCATTATGAGGGAGGAGGGTAGGGGATTCATAAATATGCATGCAGATATTAGTGAGGTGTTAACAGTAAGCACCTGTCTACTTAGTCATGACAGGAAGTCTATGAGTGACTTTAGAGTCCCCCCCCCCCGCCCTAGCCCCCATCCCACCTCATGGTGCCACATGTGTCCCGCTTTACTTAACGTCCTGACACTGACAACCGACGTTCGGGGAAGAAGAGTTGAGGGGGAAGGGTGTATTTTTAGGGTGAGCTGTCACCCAGCCACAGTGGAAGCTTAAGGTCGTCCAATTCTGTGCCCGTCTAAAAATATTGGAATATTCCAGCATTAATAATGCATTATTGGACTGGAAACAAGGTGGGATAGAGCCTTGTTAGCTGGAGTGTTTTTATTTTATTTTATTGTAAGAATTCCATCAATTATACATATTTTTTATTTATAAACAATTTAGCAATAGCCAAAACTAGACTCGATCCTAGTGAACAATTATATGACCCCCTTGCATAATAATAATAATAATAATAATAATAATAATAATAATAATAATAATAATAATAATAATAATAATAATAATCGTTGTCGGCGTCATCATCATAATAATACATTTAATTTCTAAGCGCCTTTCAAAACTGTCAAGGACAGTCACATGATTTTTTTTGTGCGGGTGAGCAGCGGCAGCCATTCACGCCAGCGTTCACTCTACCCGGAAGTACTCTATCCAATGGATTGGATTGGATTGGATTTGCCTTTATTAGTCTCACAGTGGAGAAATTTACATTTCACAGCAGCAAAGTGATGAAACGAATGAAAAAAAGAAATACATGAGCTGCTGGAAAGGCAGTGTATCCTCCCTTTTTTATAAGCATGAAAAGCTTTCGCATTTAGCTTTTAGCATAAAGTCCGAGTCCATCAACTAGTGTTTTTATTACAGTAACAGAAATAGCAAAGGTACATTTTTTTGCCTAGTTATGCCGTTTTGCAATTGGCGTCATTTGTTTAGCATTTTTCAAAGTGACGTCGCATTTTGTACGATACGGTAAGAAAGCGAGCGAGAATCCAAACAGCTGTTCTCCGTCAGACCATGCAGATGATCATAAAACGGTGCCAAACAGATGCAGGACGTCGTTGTTTACCGTTGTATAACTTTGCCTCTTGCCCTTCCCCTTGTCCTCCCATCACCTGTTTGCCAGTACAGGAGACAGGCGGCTTCCTACTACTTGGACTAAGTGGAAAAAATGCAGGTGCGAGGGTTGCAGACTTGTGTGGCGGGTCAGAACCCAACAAGCTGTGCTGGGACGCACTTCTCGTTGCTCGCCCATCCTGTTCTCCCCTTCTGTGCCAGCACCAGGTGTCGGTTGGCTCAGCGCCCGTCTGAAAATGTCACACTTTGCAAGTGAAGTTTACTTACCAAACACGATGCTATCTGCCCTTGTCACGGATGACTTTTATCCTTCCAATAACTTTGGTGACTCTAGCCAGAAAGTGATGACAGTGAAAAACCACGCGAGGATTTAATTCAAAACACAATTCTGCGGAGTGATGTTACCAGTCATATGTGCGTGTTAAGCGTGGCTGACATTTAAGTGAGCGTGGACTGGAATCTCGCTAAGTGATTGTAGAATGCGATGGGGAATGATTGTTTTTGAACATATTAATTGTGGAAATTATCCTAGCTGCTCACTCACAAGCAAAAAAACAAACAAACAAACAAACAAATAACCAGAAAATGACTTTTCCTTCTCTGAATTGCTTTTTTATTTTGACCTTTTTGAAGGAACAAAGAATCCTCTCTAAACCAGGAAGTGGTCTCAACAATACAGTTACTCAATGAATGATGCTATGCTATGCTATGCTATGCTATGCTATGCTAGGCTACGTTACGCTATGCTATGCTATGCTAAAACTTCATTGTTTTGGAAAGGACAGGAACAGAAAACATTTGCCTAAAGTCGGGGACTCGAATCATAACTACAGTAAAGTCTCGTTATATCGATATTCAAGAGAGTCCGAAAAAATATCGATATAACCGGGACTATCGATATATCCGACCCTGTTTGCATGTAATTTTCTCCGTACGTGCATAGAAATAGTATCGATATAACCGGGACTATCGATATATCCGATATCGATATAACGAGACTTTACTGTATCATACTATCCACTCAATAAAGCTGCAGGACGGCTTTCGTTTTTCATCCAGCCATTGATTTTTTAACCCGTTTGTCTTTGTTAAGCTTTCAAATGGCCTATCGTTGAGGAATTTGTAACTGTCGTAGTTGTCTGATTTTTTTTTTTCTGTCACCTCATTCGGTAACCCTACACCAATCATTTCTGAGATCGTCTCTCAGACCCTGTAGACTGCGTGGTTCCATCAGTGCTGCCTGGTGTACCGATTCTGTTTCATGCAATTAAAAGGATCCCTCAAACAACCCCCTCGCCTATCCTACTTCCACCAACAAAACATACCTTCAGCCTGCAAGATGGATGACCACTGGCTGCTCTGACATAGGTCAATGACTTCCCTTCCCATGTCAACCGAGAAGTAAACACCAGTGCTCAGGCGACTATTCGGGGCACCGTGTCTGGACTCGTGCACTCTGCTGTGAAGCTCAAGATCTCTATCTGGGAGGAAAGAAACAGGTCTCACCCTCCCCCCTTCTTCTCCCTCCCTTTTCTTACTCACCCATCGACTCCCTCCTGTGCGCTCTGTCCTCTTACCTTCATTACACATTTTTTTTGTTTATGCTTGGGCGCAACTGTGGCTGTTCCTGATGGTTTGAGGTCAAGCATGACTGGCCACGGGTTACTTTGAATAAATACACACGGACTAGCCAGGAAGGAGCGGGTAGGCTGCGCTCGTCGCCAAATCGCCCTTGATTAATCAGCTGGCAGATTCAGGGTGACTTTTTGTGTACAGCCCCCCTACCACCGCCCCTTCCGACTCCGGTGTAGGTGATGGAATCGGGTCGGCGTGGACATGGAAATTCAGGCGGCAGAGCAGATGGAGCATTTCCACCACGCAGTTTGTCACAAATGCACAAATGCAATTCCAGGGCAAGTACGAAACGCACTAGCCCAGCGTGTGATCCGCAGCCGAAGTGACAGAAAGTCCTATTTTCAAGACGCTCAGCGAAAGAACACATGGCCGCTTGTCACACTCGATGGAGCTGTGAAGGCAAAAGCGACCGGGGCGGTAAGACTGCTTGACTTTTAAATGCTTTTAGTGACACTGAACACTCCAGTTGATCCCTCCCTTTCACGGGAGGCTGCGATAGTTTCTTCCATCGGCCTCCCTCTGTCTTCCATCTCTTGCTTCTGACCCACCACCGCCATCATCTCCACCTTAGCGATGGTGCGGCACTCTCACCTGTCAGCACCACTCAAGCATGGATCACTAGAGTCTCATCTGGACCATGCAGACCTTCCTCACAACCCTTGACCCCTTCTGGCTCCGCCATCTCTAGCCCCTCACGTCCTCCCCTTCTTTTGCACCCCGACATTTGCCTCTCTGGGCCTCCCCTTCAGGCTCTGCTGTCTCAGCATCCTACCACATCCAGCCCCCCTTCCACCTCCCCACGCCGTATCCAGCCTCGCCTTAACCGGACCAAGAACTTCCCTCGCTCTCAGCGTGAACGGACCTATCCTCGGGCAAGGTGTGCCCCCTTGTGGCACGCCTGTCCAGAATACAGGTTGCCCACTCTGATAGACTCCTCTTCAAAACCTTCTGCCCTGAGGGGATGCAAAGGGAGAGAAGACAAAAAAATGCACCGAGAGCATACTGTCTATCGAGCAGACAGTAGTTGATGAGTGAGGGGAAGAGGAAGGTAGACGAGGGGGGGTTGGGTTGTAACAGAGCAGAGATGAGGATGAAGTTTTGCCCTAAGGCTGGGATGAGGCAATGAATACTCCTCAAAAACTAGCAGGCAGTTGGAGACCACCACAGGCACTTCTAGAGGGAAGAACACAGGGGGCGTTTCAGGTGTGTGTCAAACACTAAGAGGCGTGCGATCTCTGTGACCGGTTGACCATATCATTGTCTGCGCTCTTGTCGGTATTTTTTCGGTTTGTCTGATTTGATGGTGTCTGTTTTGACCCACTGCTTACCGAAAGAAGTAAGAAACAACTAGCACTAGCTTCTATGTTTAAATAAACCAACTTTCGGGTATATGTGACCGTACGACAAGTTAAAACCAACAGCCAAGACAAATAAAGATTTGTCTAAGTTTGAGGGGTTTTTTTATTATCAGTTTTGAACCTCCATACCTAAATATTAAGAATAAAATGGATTTAAGGAACACTTATTATTCTACTATGTATCTTAATAATGTAAACACAGCACACCACACACATGAAGATTCTGTTCCGCCATAAATCTAATATATGTTATCATAAATATAATCAATAAATGTTGGATATATTTTTCTTTTTATTCAGTATACTGTTTCACAACACAATTCAGTCATAAATAAATAAATAAATAAATAAATAAATAAATAAACAAATAAATAAATAAATGCATCAATTCATCAATGCATAAATAAATACATAAATAAATAGATAAATATCAATAGATAGATATAATAGATGAATAACTCCATAAATAAATACCTAAATAAATAGTTACATAATTTATTAATTTAATAAATAATCACATTAATAAATAAATCAATAGTTACATGAATAATTGAATGAATAGTAATCACATTAATAGTTCTGCATCATAAATAAATAAATAAATACATATAGAAATAAATAACCTGATAAATAAATAAACAAACAAAAAATAAATACATACATACATAAACACATACAGACATAAACAAACTAATAAATAAATAAATAGTTTCATCAATTATTAATTTAACACATTAATCACATTAATAGATAAATAAATACATACATAGTTACATAAATAAGTAATTTAATAAATAGAAAGCAAATTTATATTTATAAATAAATAAATAACTTGAGAAATAAATAGTAACATAAAGTATTCATTTAACAAGTAGTAATCCCATTAATAGTTAAATTAATGAATACACAAATAAATAGTTACATAAATAATTACTTTAATAAATACGAATCACATTAATAGCTATATAATAAACCAATAAATACATAAATAGATGTAGTATAAATACAGTAAGTAACACATGCACATACACAAAATAGTCTTGGGTTTGTTGTTTCTCATTTGGGAAGGCACACAATCTGGACCAAAACCTGTCTGATTATCTTTTGTGCGTATATACCAGGCCAAACTTAATTACAAACTCCCCAACCAATTGTGTCCATTGTTGGAGCTCAGTCCGACGGATTCCACGTGTTGCCAGACTCCAGCCCAACATGCCGGCAAAGCAGCTGAATTGTACGTTGGCAGTTCTCACAAAGAGCTCCCGAGTTTCAAGCGTCATTAAGTCTTCAGCCGCTGTGCCTCGCGTTGAGATTGCCCAGCTGTCAGCTAACGTCGCTACACTTCCCGGTTGCAGACATTGTAATCAGCCCCTCAATAATCACACTCCCGGAAAATAGAAAACGCTGCCCCCCCCCCCCCACGCCGTGGAGCTCTAATGCGGGGGCGGCATAGGCAGATGGAAGCTTCCATTAAACACACACCATCTCTGAGCTGAAGAGGAAGACATTAGGGGATGTAGGTTGGATTTGCAGATGTTTAGTATCGGTGCGTGAAATTGATACTTGATTTCACTTGATAGCATGTGGGGACCAACACAGGGTTGCTTGATCACTAAAAAGGGGTTATGGAGATGTGAGCAATACCCCATAAGTAGGCCATCACACCAGTACAGTACACATACAGACGCTGAATACAGACGCTCCCCACCTTACGAACATTCCTAATGGTTGTTTGTAAGGTGAATTTGTTCGTAAGTTGCTTCAGTGCTATATTTTGTATGGAATGTATGTTTAAGTTAAACACTGAACGGGGAAGTATAAAAAGCAGAAGCTCTAACAGTCGTCAAATAAATTCACACCTACCTACGACATATATCCTTGGGTGCCAACAGGCATGACTTTTTATTATGTGTCGCGTCCTCCTGTAGCGTCAACTGGGATGAGGGATTTCCTCCCCCGGCCCACATACTCTACGCAGCCAATCGTAAGCAAGCTCGGCAGATCTGGGCCTGAGCTCATTGGCAACACTTCAGCATAGCCGGGCGCTGATTGGTCAGCCTTGGTGACCGTCGCGTAAACATCCAGCCCTTGAAACCGCCAATGTGTGCATGTGCGTAAAGCACAGTACGCAGCCAATCGCAAGCGAGCTCAGTCGGAAAAAGGCGCCTAATCCAAAATCCAATTTACAGCATCGTTGTCCGAACATTTTTCGACATACTGAACAAAAATGTTCGTATGTATGGTTATTCGTAACTCGAATGTTCGTAAGTTGGGGAGTGTCTCTACATAGATGGCCAGTATCCACATAGCTTTTTTCCATATCTAATTTAGCTTGTAGTAGACGTCCACATTCCACCATGACGTCCCTGATCCACTGGTATAAAGGACGCTTTGATCCTCTCCTCTTTGAGAGTACAGAAAGTGCTTAAGATTGAATGACTGTGTCTTTGTGTTGTCATTTTATTTATTATTTAATTGTTTAGTTTTTTTGTTCAAGATGGCGCCACGAGTGTGGCTGCCTTTCCAGCAGCTCCTGTATTTTGTATTTAGACTTCTTTCTTTCCTTTCCTCTTCCTTACATCACTTTGCTGCTGTGAAATGAAAATTTCACAGCAGCAAGTCAGTAATGCCGGACAACGGCAACTTTTTCGATATTTTATTTTTCAAGATGAATAAAGGTAAATCCAAATCATATCCATGTCAAATGGTATTCCTATTCCCCTTCTCTGTTAAAAAGTGATTGTTTATAGAGCCAAATCTGCCATGACATATATATCTTGCTGCTAATTTATCACATGCTAATGGCGCGAGCGGACAAATAACGACGTGTCAGTCATCGCGCAAAGAGGCTGTGTAATGAGGCTAGACAAAAAAAAAAAAGAAATGGATCTACATTATTTGAGCCACGAGCGGGTCAGACCGTGTGTACTTTCTAATCAGACCTTAATTTCCAAAAAGCCTTTCTTACACACCGTAAATCATCACCCGCCGGGAGAGTCTTTGCACCCCCCCCACCCCACCCCCCGCTGCGAATATCCCATGTCTGGATCATCTGCATCATAAATCTCTCTATGAAGGCCCATTAGCAAAAAAAAAAAGGCTGGCTAAAGGGACTTTTGCTAAACAGAGGCATTAAGACTTTTATTTTGGTAGGAGTGAATAAGTTCACATTGTAACAGATGAATTCCAAATAAAAATAAACATGTTGACATTAGCCTAAACTATTGCAAATCGATATAACGAGACTTTACTGTAAAGATGTTGACATTAGCCTAAACTATTGCAAAATGAACTCATTCGCTGCCATTCCCGAAATTGAAAAGTATGACATGGAGCGCCATTCCCCCGAATTTGTTCAGGTTTTGTTTTTTTCTTGTTGGTGCTGATAAAGCGCTGGTCAGACCACTGGTGATGTTTTCCCCTTTCACGAGGGGGCAGAATTTGCCTTTTGTCCATGTTAGCATTTTGTTTCAGCTTCAGCTTTAGAAATCAATATGTATGTATCGTATGTTATTTTGCACAGCCTCCCCCATTTCAAGCTCAGATAATTCCAGGCCCACATGACTTACTGATTAACTCTTTTCTTTCTGATAAAAGGAGAGAGTCTAATATTTTAACGCTGTATTGAATGTTTTGTAGTCCTAAAACTCAATATTGTCTGGGTCATGCAATTTCAGTGACTATGACAAAAACCCTGGCACTGGAGTGGACACATTTTGGCCCATTGTCTGGAAATGAATGAGTTAATATTGAACACGGATTTATGTGCTTGTTTTTTTTTCTTTTCATGACAATCGTTAGAAGTGTCAATTATTAGGGTTTTTTTGCACTTAAACAAATCCTCTGCACTCTTTTTTTGCATCACTATTTTAGCCACGTTTTTTTCCAACAATAATATTTTCCTATCACTTCATTCACGACTTGTAAAGAGATAAAATAATCATCTCTGAAATGGACAGTAATGTTATACTTAATGTGGTCATCATGACAGAAAAGTTAAAAAAAAAAAAACATTCATGCCTAAAAGAACCGATGTAGGCGAATTTATAGCCTATCTATAAGTGAAGTGCTCCTTATTATTTCTATAAATCGTAAAAGAGCTCAGCAACAGAGGTATAAATGACCTTAACCACTTCATTAAATGTAATTCAAATGAATTGACATTAACAGCCATCCATTCTGGACCTTTTTTTTCCACCGCCACCCAACAATTGCAGATTAGCTACAGCCATGTTGGATATTGGAGAATGTTAAGTACATATTGCATACAGTATTGCGGAGTTAATCGGACAGATAATTGACAGTGAACCATAGGAGGTTAATAACAGAAGCTCAATTGACTCCGATCAATTTGTCACACTGAATATGATTGTCTTAATATCCTCTCAGTGTGCCGAGAGCAGCCGCGCTCCCATTTCCTGTTTGAGTCTGCACACAGACTTTTGAATCGAAAGAAATGACAAATGTCCTTTTTTCCCCCATCATCTATTATTTTGGTAGTTTAACATTATAAGTAGACAAATAGTTGCAAATATGACATCTAAGCTTTTCGTTGTAATAAAAGAAGGGACCATTGTGGGAACTCAACCATTTTAATGGCCACATATGGTGCCTCACGCTTCATAATTTACGTCAGGCACTCGAAAAAAAAAAAAACGAAAAAAAAAAAACTTCTGTTAGTCTCCATAGTTACCGGTTATGGTTCCTCCCAAAAATTTGCATTTGACATTAGAAGCCCCACACTCACCCGTTTTTTTAAACATGGAATTTTCGCAAATTGTATTGTATTGTATTGTATTGTAGGAGCTACAATAATAATAATAAGAAGAAGAAGAAGAAGAAGAATATCATAATAATCATAAGACAATAATAATAATAATACATTTCATTTATAAGTGGCTTTCAAAACTCTCAAGGACACTTTACAATCACATATTTTTTTTGTACGGGTGAGCAGTGGCAGCCATTCGCGTCAGCGTTCACTCTACCCGGAAGTTCATACATATACAGTGATACCTTGGTTTACGAACTCCGCAATAGCTAAGTAACTCGGATCGAAAGCTAGCTAGCTAATAGATAGCTAACAAACAGCAAGCTAGGCCTTCACTATGTGTTTATAATAATATAATTACAAACATTGGAAAACAGAACCAAATTCACGTCTCATCTTTTTACAATGGCGCCATGGTTTGTGACGCAGTGTTTGTGCGGATGGTTTTCTTTAAATACCTCCGATGTAGGAATACGACAGGTCAGCCACTGTCCCAGGCCCTCTGCCCCCCTCCTCGTACAACACGACTGTTTATAGATTGTATTTCACCTTCTTCCTTCTAAACAATTAGCGAGCTTGCCAGAAGGAAACCTGCCCTCAGATGCTGACGCGCCGTCCGAGACGACTGTAGGGCCGTCGGTCAACACAGACAGGATGAACGTGGGTAAACACTGTCGCATCGACGCACTTCACATGCACCCGCCTAGAGAGAAGTGACCCCTCGGATCCTTCTCATGACGCCATTGCATCGCCCTGTACCGTTAATGACAGAAAATCCGCGTTGTTTTATGTCCTGGTAATTTAGACCAATGTAAAACGGCGCGTGAAGACGCTGGCCGTTTACCAGACGTTATTCAAGACACAGTGATGAAGGTTGGACTTGGAATATGAACCAGGGCAATTATTGAAAGTGTTTTGCACTGACATCGCACTGCGTGTATAATATGTCAGATGTGAAATTAACGTTAAATGGATACTTTTAGCTGATTTGTGTGTGCCAAACAACCCAATCAATAGACTTCAGGTTGGGGTTAGTGATTGAGGGTTTGGGGTTCTGAGTTCCCTACCCCCCTACCCTTAAATCCAGAGCCTTCTAAAAGTAACCCTTACTCTGGATTCATTTACGGTTAGGGTTCAGGGTTACTTTTAGGTGGTTTGGGAGTTAGCGGTAGGGGTGTAGGGTTCAGGGTTTGGGTGTTAAGGGTTAGGGTTTAGGGTTAGGGTTCGAGGTTCCGGTTTTGGGTTGGGATTAGGGTTAGGGTTAAGGGTTCCTTTTAGGCGGCATAGTGTTCAGGGTTTGGGCGTTGAGGGTTATTTTTTTGGCGTTAGGGTTGGATGTTTAGGTTTAGGATGTGGATTAGGGTTAGGGTTCAAGGGTCCTTTTAGGCGGTGCAGAGGTTAGGGTTTGGGCATTCAGGGTTTGTGTTTGGGGTTGGGGTTGAAGGTTTAGGTTAATGATTTTGGTTAGGGTTATGGTAAAGGGTTCCTTTTAGGCGGTGCAGAGGCGAGGGTTTGGGCATTGAGGGTTAGTGTTCGGGGTTAGGGTTGGGGGTTTGGGTTGGGATTATGGTTTGGGTTAAGGGTTACTATTAGCCGATTCAGGAGTTAAGAGGATGTAGTTCAAGGTTTGGGCATTAAGGGAGTTTAGGTTTAGGATTATAGGTTCAGGTTTTGGATTGGGATTATGGTTAGGGTTACGCTTCTGGGTTACTTTTCGTGCATTAAGGGTTAGGGTTAGTATGAGTGGTTAGGGTTAGCATTTATCAATTCAGTTAAACAATTCAACTTCTGTCTAACCAAGCAATGTCTCCTCAGATATTCAAATGGAACTTCTGACACTGAAAAAAATCTTGTATTCATTCGATGATGTTTCTACAAAGGAAAGAAACCTTTTTGGTAACTGCCCATATATATGTCTTCACTTGTTTTTTATGTTTCCAAAGGTCCAGACATAGTAACATGATTCCTTTGTTTCCAATCAAGATTCAACCAATTCAAAATTAACCTTTGACCATCTGAGATCAATCAAAGAACCTTTTATATTTACTAGACCAAGGAATCATGTTTTTCATTCAGCTCTTTTATTAAATATGGTTTCTTGTGGCTCCACATTACCATCAATAAATTCATGTAGACCTTTTCCCTTTTATAAAGCTGTAGGTTTTCCCACCCCAGACAGAAATCCATTGTGCGAGACCGCTGTGTGATTACACCCCGTGCTTTTTTAGTTACAACAGGAAACCAAAGTACTACGCACATAAATTGACGTTGTCAAGAGATTCACCGGCAAGCAATCTAAAAATACGAGACAAGTGCATGGATGTTGGCGTTCACTTTGTCCGGAAGCAGGAAACCTCAGATCTCAGGATCTTAAATAATGCTTTGCGGGCTGGGAAATAGTTTTTTTTCAAGTCGACAAATCCTCTGCACCAAATCTTATGAAGAGACTGTGTTCCAGTTGACACCGGTGTGTGGTCATCCCATAGTGTTGTGTGAGTCAGTCCTGATAGCGATTTAAGCTATTTTGCTAACCATAACATTAGCAGATAGCCAAACACATTCACAGTTTTCAAGATTATCTAACTATTTACTGTCTTAAATGACAATTACAATTACAGTGACGCTAACATGTGGGGTGGTGCTGACCAACATTCCTGCCCATAGGGCTTACAGGGTGGAAAGTAGCCATACTGGGACTATAGTCTGCCATTTGAAGATGTCTACTTCATATGTAGTTAATGTATGAGTCTTCAAAGAAAAAATAACACTTTCCTTTTTTGGCTCACCTGCTTTTCACATGAACGTCAACTTCTCCACGTATTTAAGATGTTATAAACACTCTGTCAGACGCTCTCGGGACATCACAGGGGTCTACGGAGTCTCTTACGTCTCAGCACCTCAGTTCTTCTGGGCAGCGGCCCAATTGGCTGACAAGTCTGCTGCCCTGACCCTGAACCCTTAGCGCGAGCGGTGAGCCAAGGGTCTACGTCTGAGGGTGGGTGATGCACAGACTGAAGGGTCGTGGAGGGGTAGGAGAGACGTGGAGCGACGGCTATTAAACACAACAGAGGGAAAAAGGGCCCGTCAGGATGTGTCTTTTATAGCCTGGCTGGCAGTTGAAGGCATTGCGGACCACTCTGTCAGATGAGAGGCCAGCAGATGAATCCTGTAAAGGTGGAAATGATGGGATCACTGTTATTTTTATTTATTTATTTTTTATACCAGGTGATTGGGAAGATGGCGAGAGGGTCGGGCACTCAATGTTCCATTGCACTCCGTTTTCATTTTTCCAGTCTGACTGTAAGTCTGTTGACTCGATCGCAACTCAAACAGGAGCACTTAACCATGTTAACAATTGATTGAGTTTCAGGAAGAGTAATTGTTCATTTTCAGAGACATTTGTCAAATAAATAAATAAATAAATAAATGCATACTTACATACATACATACATACATACATACATACATACATACATACATACATACATACATACATACATACATACATACAGACAGACATGAATACATACATGAATACATACAGAAATCAGTCAATCAGCTAATCAATCAATCAATCAATCAATCAATCAATCAATCAATCAATCAATCAATCAATCAATCAATCAATCAATCAATCAATTAATCAATAAATCAATCAATGGGTCGGGCGGCTTTGTGGGTCGGTGGTTAGCGCATCAAATTCACAGTGCAAAGTGGCCGGGATCGATCCTGGCTCCGGCCTCCCTGTGTTATTCCAGTCCCCCCCCCCCCCCCCCACATTTCAAAAAACATGCATCACAGGTTGATTAAACACTCCAAAATGTCCCTAAATGCAAGTAGGACCGCAGATGGTTATTTTGCTCTATGTTTACTGCGATTGGCTGGCAACAAGTTCAGGGTGTCCCCCACGTACTGCCCGAAGACTGCTCAGATAGTCTCCAGCACCCCACATAGCCTTTGTGAGTATAATGAATGAGAAAATGGATGAATGAATAGAAAATATAATATACTGTGAGAACCGGGGAATGCTTTCATATGTTGCAAGCTGTATTTTCACCACACATCTCTAGCAGGTACTTAAACTAGAGTCGCCCTTTCCGAACTGTGGCGACAGCTCACTAAATCACCGTCTTTTAGAGACCCCGCACCCTTCTTTTTCCACCCATTTTTTTATACACTTTAATCATCAGACTCCAGTAAGTATAGTAGTATTGGGCCCAGTGTGTGACTTTTTTTCTCATAAAAGCTGAAGCAGGACCTGCTGATGGGCTTCTCATGGTGAGAATCTATCTTGCAATGGCGGAGAGCGTCGGGGTGATGGGGGTGGGGGCTGGTTGACAAATCATCGCTCAGGACCAACAGGTTGCGAGTCATAAACTTGAGGTCATCTCATGTGTCGCTGCAGGATGAGGCCTTGGATTTAGTTTGTTATTTACGGTTAGTCAACGCATTAAAAAAATGAGCTATTAGAGGCCGTTTGCAGATCCGCATATCAGGGATACGCCACAGGTGGGGGAATCCGGTTATTGAAAACTTCAAACTTGCTTGGCTAAAATTTAAACATGAAATAATTTCCCTTTTTTCCAAATTAGCACTTTGTTCCAGCTTCAGTTGTTAAAGCGCTGTATAAACCAATATGGATCTATTGCAGTGTATTATGTACAGTGGCCCTCATTTCAAGCTCATATAATTTAAATAAAATAAAACTTAAATAAAATGACTTTATTATACAGTACAGTTTATTTAATTATAATACAATAGCATATTTATTATACATAAAATAAGGTATATTTTGTGTAGTTTTAAGACTTAGAAAATTAGAAAGTAGAAAATTACGTTTTATGGTCGACCTGGGAACGGATTATTCTCATTTTAAGGGTTTCCTATGGGAAATTAATTTTTGGGATACACACTTTTCACCTTACACACTCTGTCTGGGAACCAATTAAGTTCAGAAGCAAATGTATCACTGTATATGTATTGTATTTTGGACAGCCACCCCAATTTCAAGCTCAGATAACTCGAGACCCATATAATTTAAGAATTAACTTGTTTTGACATTTCATTTTCTGGCATGTTATTCCTTTCCCCAAGAGGGCAGCATTTCATTTGTGTCAAAGTTAGCACTTTGTTCCAGCTTTAGCTGTTATTAAAGCGCTACATAAACCAATATGTATGTATTGCATTGTATTTTGGACAGCCACCCTCATTTCAAGCTCATATTACTCCAGACCCAAATAATTTAGGAATGAACTGTTTGTTTCTGATGAAAGAAGAGAGTCTAAAGTTTCTTATGCTGCATTGAATCTTTATATAGTCCTAAAATTCAATATTCTCCGGGTCCTGCAATTTGAGTGACAATGACAAAAACCCTGGAACTGGAGTGGACACATTTTTGCACATGGTCTGGCAGTGAATGAGTTAACTATAGGCATCAGGATTTTTAATCCCACTCCATGTTGTAGTTACATGACAAACTCAATATTTAACATATGTTTAACTGACTGTAAAAGTTGTGTTTACTCACGTAAAATTTATTTTAAAGTCTGTTAGCTTTACACTAACATATAAAATGTAATTCCATCGATGGGCTAAATACCCTCCAAGATACCAATATTTGAGCACAAATGACTGCATGTACCAAATATAAGAATATTCACTGTCATATATTACTTATCATCTGCAAAGAATGACTGACATTACTGTAGTTTACTGAGAACTTGTGATCCTCTCTATGTTCAATTTTCTCTATTATCCTGCTACTCGAAAGCTATCAAATACACCTCAGAGGGAGCAGAACAATATTCATGGAAGTAAAATGTGGCTAAAAGTGTTGATTTTGTTTGCAACATCCAATAATCCTCCCCCCCAAAAAAAATAAAATAAAAATAAAATAAAAATAAAATAAAATAATCGCCCCTGTTCCAACAGCACGAATGGTATGTAGACCAAGTGTTGACATTGGACAGTGCGTCAGACCAAGACGTCCAGACTCCATAAACCACAAGACGAAATGCAGACATTTGAGCACGCAGCGTCCTGGCGTAGATTTTGTCGGTCTGGCTGACCCGACGCAGGTGACGTCGTGTTGTAAAAAGGAAACGAACAAAACCACAAATGAGATGATGGGGAGATAAAAGGACGTGTGGCAAAAAGAAGGAAAGGGGATGGGTAAAATGGTAGGATTAATGTGGAAAATAAAGGAGTTGTGTCGTTACAGTGGCGATGATGTGTGATATGGCGGTCTGTTTTTCTTTTCTAATAGTATTTGCAGACATTAGGAAGCTATTTGAAATGTTCCTCCTGTTGGAAATACAAATAATCTTTACATAGGTCAAACCATTTCCATCAAATGGTGATTAATTGTACGAAGCAACGTTTCAAATTACTAACTGTAATATAAATGTCGAGTAAAGTCGACATAAAAAGAAATCCTCGTCACTGATTAATGTTTTTGTCATTTTGGAAGTGTGTAATTTAAGGTTTTGTAGCTTCAATCACATTTATAGTGCAGTTTTGATATAGCAATTACTGTACTTAGAAACAGCTAGCGGCTAGCGACGGTTAGCCACGGCTAGCGACGGCTAGCGACGGCTAGCGACGGCTAGCGACGGCTAGCGATAACTAGCCGCTAACATAATCTTTGGCTAACATGGTGTTGAAATATTTTAGATTTTTGTTTTGTGTGTGCATTTTTCGCTTATATTGTTGTGGCTCTCTTTAAAATACAAGTTGTACTCAAACAATGAGGAGTAAATCATTTTAGATCTAAGATGCAACCTTGGGGGATGATTTTCACCACAGGTTTTTATAATGATGGCATTAAAAATGTTGCTGAGATTCATTGTGTCGTCTTTGTTATGATTTTCTAACTCATTATTTTGGATGAATGCAAACTTTTTTTTCACAGTAATGTGAGGGATAAATAAGTTCTATCGTCTTAGCAACTCATAACTGTTATATACAATATTTTTAAGGGATATTTTCACATAAAATAAGTATTGCTTTTGGTGACAAAGATATTTAGTCATCGAAATTATGATGATTCAATACAAACGAATTGTATATTTGTATTTTAGGTGACATAGTTTGAATATGGAAAACACGCACGCACTCAGGCACACGCACACACAAACTCTCACACACGCTCTCCTGAGATATGCGAGCCCATTTTTTGCCAAACCAACTTGGCACTTGGCAGACATTTGCGGTCCAAAGAAAAGCTAAGTGCAGCCCACGAGAAGGCTGAGGCTTTTGTGTTTGCCGAGTGTCACACTTGATCACCAGGGAAAACCATAACAGGCCACGGAGGATCTTTGAAGCCATGTTTGCGTGTGTGTGTGTGTGCGTGTGTGTGTTTGTGTGTGTGTGTGTGTGTGTGTGTGTGCGCGTGTGTGTGTGTGTGTGTGCGTGTCAAGACCAGATGAAATACAGTGATACAGTGACATGGCTGAGAAATTGTGTGTGAGGCGAAAAGTGTGTATTCCAAACATTAATTTCCCATAGGAAACCATTAAAATGAGATTAATCCGTTCCCAGTTCCCCATAAAACATAATTTTGAACTAAATAAGCCTTAAAACTACACAGAATATACATTATTTTATGTATCATAAATGTGCTAGGGTATTATAAAAAATAAACTGTACTGTATAATAATGTTGTTTTATTTACCTTTGTGATGGTCGTTGATGGCTTGATGGAATGGATAGCTTTTTTGCATAAAGTGTCTCAAGGAGCTCTTGGTTGTACATCTTAAAAGTTGTGATATTGCAACAGCAACAGATGCAAGCAGACACACTAGAAACTTCACTAATAGCTGGTTCCCTTGCTTGTAAGTTCTCTTCAAATTGTACAGATGGCTTGTGCGGGTTATTTGTGGAGCCTGATTGATGGGATATTTTAACCATGCAGTCTCCACTCTGCCGTTGAACAATCAAAAAAGTTGAAACAAGTACAAATTTCACTGTGTTTTCTGTCTATTTGATCACCATTTCACTTTTTTTTCATTTTTGTTTTTTTTTGTTTCAAGCTCTATCCTATCCCTTTCATGTGTGGGTGTGTTTCTGTTTCTGTAACCCCTCCCCTTGCTCACTGCTGCGTGTGTCCTGCTTGTGTGTGTCCCGTCCCTCCGCTACCACGGATCTTGACCAATCACGTGCGGCTTTAACCGAAGACTGGGGGCAGGGAATTGAGGGGGGAAAAAAGCAGGCTGCCATCACTGTTTGTTTCATGAAAAATAGTTTGTCTGCCAAGGTTATATTCTCGCGAATTTAACGTTCGTAAAGCGAAAAGTTCGTTAGCTAAAGCGCTCGGAAACTGAGGTATCACTGTCATTAGATATACAGTAAAGTCTCGTTATATCGATATCGGATATATCGATAGTCCCGGTTATATCGATATTTTTCGGACTCCCGAGAATATCGATATAACGAGACTTTACTGTACTTATTCGTTTGACCCACTTTTTTTGCGATTAAATGAATAACCCTTTTTATTGTCGGTTATTTATTTCGATGAAAAGCTTTCTTCAGTCGTCATCTGTACTTCGTTGAAGGTGTCGGACGTTTTGCTTCTTATCCAAGATGCTTCTTCAGCGAACTAAAGTCTTAATGGTCGCATCGGCCCGATATATACGTATAACCCTACTGTCCAGACATGGTGGTACCGGACACTGCTATGATAGGTCCCTGTTCTCAGGTTGGGGGGAGCAAAGGACTACTCCCTGCGGCTCCACTGATTGTTCCTATTGTCCTGACTCACGACTGGCCTGATTGCCCCACTTGCTCCTGTATCACCTCATCAGTTATTCATTTGTAATTATTTGTTTGTTTATTTTAATTTTATTTATGTACAATAACAGTAATTGGGTTGTTTTGTGGATTGGTTTTGCAGGTTTTTGTCAAATTTGCCCATGTGTTCATTGGCTCCTTTTTATTCATTATTTAGTCAATGAATAATTCTCAAAACAACTTAAAAACTTTGATTGTGTCCAAAACAACACCCACAAAAAAATGTCTCGTTTTTTGGCTGGTTCTTTTGAACCAAAATTCGGAGTATTAGTAACCTGAATGTTGACTCAAATTGGTCCATATGAGATCAGTTAATTTTTTACCCTTAATTACTTCTATATGAACATTTAGAAAAACAAAGGATGAACCAAGCATGGATTTTCTTCCATTGATTAATCTTGGGCTAAATCAAAAGGGCGCAGGAAATTGTAGATGGGTTTTACATTTGTGGTTTTGAAGAGTGGAGCGGTTTGTGTCTTAAGGCGTCTTAGAAAGGGCGCACATTACAGAAGTGAGCGTCTCTGCGAACCATTAGCGTAAGATCTTGTATCAGCCTTTGGCTCAGGTGATGGCGGTGCATGCAGTTTGTATTGGCAGCGTGATAATTATCGAGACGGGGGCCTACTTTTACGGACCACATCCTTTTTGGCTGTAGCTTCACAGCGCCCAGGCTGTAATTTGGGGTCTCCGAGATGTTGCAATGGGATGACATCAAGGACAACCGTCAAGGATATTACATTTGCACTGAAGGATTTCTGGCTGGTCTGCACGCTGGAAAGTCGTCTTTAACGGATAAGAAAATTATCACTTAGGAAAGCGTCAATGAAACTTGAAAGAGTCAGAGGTTTTTGGTTTCTTGTTTTATTTTTTTTTTTTTTTTTTTTAAGGAAAAAAAACTATGAAGCGAGTTGCAGTGACAATTAAAATAACTTTAAAAAACAAAATAAATAGATGCATTAATTGTTGAAAAATAACATGGAACTGTTTTGTTAATTATTTTTAATGATGATGATGATGATGATGATTATTATTAATTATCATAGCAGTACTACAGTACATAATGTAACTTAATAATTATAATAATAATAAAAAATAAAACCTCCTTTATAAAACTCCCAGTTATCAAATAATAATAATAATAATAATAATAATAATAATAATAATAATAATAATAATAATGCAATGTTTAAAAACAGTAAATAATAAAAATAATCATAATAATTTTAATAATAATTTTAATAATAATAATAATAATAATGATAATAATAAAATAATGGTTAAAAACAGTAAATAGTAAAAGTAATAGTAATAACAATAATTATAATAATATTTTTATAATATTTTTTAAATAATAATAATAATAATAATAATAATAATAATAATAATAATACATTTCATTTGTAAGCGCCTTGCAAAACCCTTCCTCAATGTCACTTTACTACCGGTAGTTAAAATAGCTAAATAAAGAATTAAACAAATACATACATTAATGAATAGAGAAATTATTATTATTAATAATAATAATAATAATAATAATAATAATAATATAAAAATATAAATACAAATATAAATCATACACATTTATTTTTATGTTTTTTAATGATTTTTATTAGTAGTATTTCTCGTAATTGTTGTACTATAATAATATATTAATACTTTAGGTCTAATATAATATTTAATATAATATATAGTAATATATTATGTTTAATATAATGAATCCTGTGTAATATAATCCTGAAGTAAAGTTTTGTTTATGTGTGTTTTGTACATGAGGTTGCACACTCACACTAAACCTTCATGTTATTTTAAGTTTATTATTTTAAGATCAAGAAAATGCTCGCACAGGTCTCACGTCGAAACGACTTCTTTTCCCCAAATGCCAATTAGCCCCAAAACGACATAGCCCATAATTTAATTTGGCTGATGTAGTAATGCTTTGTTTGCGTCGTTCGTTCATTTTCCATTATGCAAATAAAGCGTGTCCTAAGATTAAATCGAAGGCAAATCCATTCGATGTATCTTAATGTGATCATAAATAGAAGAAGCATTGGGTTGCTTATCTAATTCCTGATTTTGACAGTAGAATAATAGTTAGCAACAAAAAAAAAGAAAAAAGAAGGAAAGAAAGAGGGGGCTGAGGGCCTTTTAAAGCCAAACATTAATCATCTGCGTATATGTGAAAGTGGTTTACAAGCCAAATGGAAATACAGCGTCAGAGCCAAGTCTTCATGGGGCCATTGAGACCAAAACACCGTTGAAGACCATTTTGGATCCAAAGGCCCTTTTGACTTGATTTCACGTTGTCTCGCATTTCCAATCAAGGAGCGATTAGCCCCGACATTAATGGGCCTACTAATCCGTTTAAGCCTCTCGTGATAACAGTTAATTGTGTGTAAAAATGTGTACAGATCCCCCCCGTTTGGGTTGTTTACTAACTGATTTGGATGCGGTTAGGCCCTAAAGAGGTATCATTATGTTGATGGTTCCGTTGCAAAATGAGCCCCTGATGGGGGCAACGTCAATGAGGGGAGTCAACAACGCCTGAGCAAATGGAATACGGGCTGACGATAACATTTGGTTGTCATTAAACCTCATTGAGTCTCATTAATTTTTTTCCCCATACGTTTTGAAACAAACTGCGATGATATAAAACTTTGTTGGGATGTAAAGACATATTGTTGGTAACATTTTAGAAGTCTTGTCTCTTATTCGTGATACATTATAGGTGTATGAAGATCGGATTTTACTCCAGGGAAACATACAAATGGACGCGTTCATCTGTCTAGCTAGCAGTCAAGCTCGCTAGCTAGCTAGCAGTCAAGCTCTCTCTCTTTCTTTGTGTCTCTCTCTCTTTTCTCCTTCTTTCTCTGTGTGTCTAGATATCTAGATATCTAGATATAGACATAGATGGATAGCTAGATAGAGAGCTAGATAACTAGATAGCGAGATAACTTGATAGCTAGCCAGCCAGCCAGCCAGCCAGCCAGCCAGCCAGCCAGCCAGCCAGCCAGATAGATAGATAGATAGATAGATAGATAGATAGATAGATAGATAGATAGATAGATATATAGATAGATAGATAGATAGATAGATAGATAGATAGATAGATAGATAGATAGATAGATAGATAGATAGATAGATAGATAGATAGCAGTCAAGCTCTCTCTCTTTCTTTGTGTCTCTCTCTCTTTCTCCTTCTTTCTCTGTGTGTCTAGATATCTAGATATCTAGATATAGACATAGATGGATAGCTAGATAGCTAGATAGAGAGCTAGATAGCTAGATAACTTGATAGCTAGCCAGCCAGATAGATAGATAGATAGATAGATAGATAGATAGATAGATAGATAGATAGATAGATAGATAGATAGATAGATAGATAGATAGATGTGGGTGGATGGATGGACACAATGTTTTAACCAACTTATAAAATATTACAACCCTTAACTATAAAAACAGCTGTAAATTATATTATTAATGTTATTATAAATATTATTCCACAAAATGCAACATTTTCCATATAGTTCATGTTACGAGAAAGTGTGTGCAAAAATATTGTCAAGTAAAAAAAAAATATATATACAAATAAAATATAGACTGTTCCGAAAAATTGACTAGATAACACTGAATAAACTCTTAAAATTTCCCTTTTCCGCTCAATTTATAATAATAATAATAATAATAATAATAATAATAATAATAATAATAATAATAATAATACATTTAATTTCTAAGCGCCTTTCAAAATTCTCAAGGACACTTTACAGTCACTGGATTTTTTTTTTTTGTGCGGGTGAGCACCCCCCCCCCCCCCCATTTTGTTATTGTTTCACAAATGTTAAAACAAGAGAACCGGGAGCAAAATCAATGTTATTTTTGATTTTTTTTTTAAAAAGCCAAAGAAAAATTCAAATTCATATTTGATGCCTTGATGCTTATTTGCTTCTATTTATACAAATAGTAAATAAAAAGACATTATGTTAGTGTGCTGAATATACATTTGCGTTGCCAGGTCTTGTATTTCAAGATACTACTCCTGTGTATGCGAGCCTGCCTTTGTGTGTAAGCGAATTGGGGCCACCGGAGAGTGCAACCTTGGCCAGCCTGTTTGTTGTGACACTCAATTTATTGAGTAGTGATTTGAGGCGCGGCTTCTTATTACAAAACTTTTTGTGTCCTTGCACGACAGAAATTAGCTGCGGCGCGTGTGCGTAAATCACTTGTCATATGCACGGCCTCTTTTAAAGAAAAAAAATAAAGGGCCAAGGGTGTCATTTGATGCCTTGCCGCCGCTCTTTCATATTTATGCGTCTCATATTCACAACCAATGGGCTATCCATCAAGACTTTTTTTATCCCCGTTGCAGCAACAATGCGGGCATAAACTGATTTTTTTCTTTTTTAACGTCAGCAAAAAAATGCTAGCGCAAATGAAATTGGAACCTCTTTATTTGTTTGTGTAATAAACTGTATAAATTAAAAACAATAAGCGGGGACATTTTACATTTGCTCACATCCTTCGGGTTGGGGGGGCTGAGGGAGCTTTCATGAAAATTGCCACACAAGCCATCGGGGATGGAGAGGGGGGGGGGATTGCTGTTTTATGAAATACAAGTGACAAAGTCGCAACAATATTGCGGCTCAAATAATGAAAAGTGAAGGATGACCATAACCCAAGAGAGTATATTCCTAAAATAAGGTCATTACTCAAACGTGTCAAAGGTGCAATGTTTATTCGAGTCGTAGTAGGGCTTCGCACATACACACACACACACACACACACACACACACACACACACACACACACACACACACACACACACACACACACACACACACACACACACATTCCTGTTTGAACTACTTTGTGAGGTCCGGGTAACTCCAGATCAGGAGTGAGGACCACCCTTTCTGATAAGTTTAGAGAAGAGCCAGTGTTACATTTGAACACTAGATGCACATACACACACACAAACACACACACACACACACACACACACACACACACACATGCTCTATTGCAAGGGTGTCAAATTCATTTTTTTGGCGCTGGCCACATTGTCGTTACGGTTTCTTCTCGGGGGCCGGGATTAATTTGGGGAAGCCATTAGAATGTTTCATTCCCTTCACATATTACATATAGAGCGCACAACAAATTAATGAATAAATAATTTTCATATTTGGAGTCAAAAATAATGACTGGTATTGTGGTTTACATGGGACACTTTGAAATTTTGTTTGCGACTTGAGCAAGCATCATGGAATTTCACAAGTTTCATTTGCTTTGGCGGGCCGAATCAAATTATGTGGCAGGCCAGATTCGGCCCCCGGGCCTTGACTTTGACATCTGTGCTCTATTGCGTGAATGTCTGATGACTGACTTGGCCAGTTTAATACCGAACATTCTAGTCGACTCTGATGATCATAGATAGTGAGCACATGATGGCTCCACAATATTGTGTGTATCGTTGTTCATGTGGCTTCACACAGTAGATTGTGCAGGTCTTCCCTGTACGTCATTAAAGATGATTTCACATTTTGCGGTGATGAAATCATTTATAATGTGTAGCATTCTCGTATACTCTGACTTGATCGCTTCATAATATTGTAGGTGTCCTTGTTATGAGCTATGTTGTGAACGAGGTGCCCATGCTGTACCGGAGGAGGTTGGATTTTGTTTGTTGACGTTTCCACAGTTTGATATTGGGAAGTAAACTACAAATATATTTCTCATATTGTGTGTGCGTGTGCGTGTGCGTGTGCGTGCGTGCGTGCGTGCGTGTGTGTGTGTGTGTGTGTGTGTGTGTGTGTGTGTGTGTGTGTGTGTGTGTGTGTGTGTGTGTGTGTGTGTGTGTGTGTGTGTGTGGAGGGGTTTGAAAAGAACTCTTACCTGTCGAGCAATGTGTCTACAAAAAAAATACATCATACTTTTGGGAGCTTGTATTCTTATTGAAGCCTCCTAGACAATATAAACACTGCATCATGAAAGGGCCCTACACAAGAGACCCAGGGAGACCCAAGTAAATTGAGAAAATATATTATTGTTCTCAATTGTACTTTTGGGGAATCCATATTTCAAATTCTGCTCATGTGCATCATTTAGATTTTGCCCAAAATTCAAGACTTTATTGAGAAAAAAAGTACAAGCAAATGCAGTTAAAAGTGCAAGGGTGATGAGGTGCCTTCCTCGATTTTGTACACTCAAACAGAATCCGTTGCCTTTGGCCCGCTTAGGGGCAGAAGGTGAGCTGCACACACCAAAGCAGCAGCAATTATTCGTCTCTGGCAAAACAACAGAGAGCAAAAGGAGCATCAAAGGCTTTTCCTCTGAGCAAAAAAGGGCTCCCTCTGAGGGAAAATACACAACCTATGTGTGCAAATATCAGCACATGGACTTTTGGGGTCTCTCCAGAGAGTAGTGAGGTAAGAGGGTGTGTGTCAGTGTGGGTTTATCACCACGTTAACTAGATATATGTGTGCATCGGTGCTCTAAATAATTTGAATGTGTCCAAAGTCAGTTGAATCTTCAAAAATCAACAGGCACGTTCCAAGTAAAAAAAATATAGAAAAAAAATAAAAATTGAAAATATTTTCCCAAAATAACAGAGAGAGAGAGAGAGAGAGAGAGAGAGAGAGAGAGAGAGAGAGAGAGAGAGAGAGAGAGAGAGAGAGAGAGAGAGAGAGAGAGAGAGAGAGAAAGAAAAGGAGAGTGAAAGAGAAAGAGAGAGAGAAAGAGAAGGAGAGTGAAAGAGAAAGTATTTTTTTATTCAGGCACATTTTGAAGCACACCCTTAAACGTCTTGGGTCCTTCCAACCCGGAAGTATAGTGACGGGTGTTGTAAACAGACACTCGAACACCGGCAAGCTTGGAACATAGCTCAGTAATTCACACCAAAATTCTATGCGAAGATGAAAGTAGTCGCTTTAATAAGGTAAATGTCATATCATTGCTCTCTTTAATGTTCCCAAAATATTTTAAACTAGATATGTATTTCATCTCAGCTGCATCAGAAAAATCTGAAGGCAGTAATTTAATCGTCATGACTGTGGTGTATTGATGCTTCTAAATATGTCTGTATTATGGTTTCAGTGGGGGTAAAGACAGCTGTTACAACATGATGCAGTGTGTGGCTGCTGGGCATCACATTGTCGCTCTGGCCAACCTACGCCCTGCTCACAAAGGTGAGGAGGTCATGCGTTTGTTGTTGTGGTTTGCAGTGGTGTTGGTAGCTATACACATCTAATCTATGGTTGCCTTTTTGGTGACATAAGAGGGGCAAAATGATTTTTAAATCTCTATTTCTAGTAGACATGCAGTTGCACTTAAGGTGAAGTCAACCAACCATACATCAAAAATTAATTGCTTTAAAACCAATTGCAAAAGTATTTCTTAACTCATTCACTGCCATACGTGCAAAAGTGTATCCACCATTCCAGGACCTACAGAATATTGAGTTGTAGGACTACTTAAACATTCAATGGAGCCTAAGAAACTTTAGCCTCTTATTTCTTTAGAAAAAAATAGTTAATTCCTAAGGTATATGGGTCTGGAGTTATATGAGCTTGAAATGGGGGTGACTGTACAAAAGGCAAATGCTGCCTCCTTGTGGGATGGAAAAACATTGCCAGAGGTCTGACCAGCGCTTTAACAAGAAAAAAACAAAACCAGAACAAAAAAAACAGAATGGGAATGGCGCTCCACGTCACACTTTTCAATTTCCGAATAAATTCGGGAATGGCATTTAATGAGTTAAAAAAAATAATACAAATACACACATTTTAGCTCCATTGTTTGGATTGGCTTGGATTGGATGTAGGAGTACCATTATTCGTCTCGCAGTGGAGAAATTTACATTTCATAGCAGTAAAGTTATGAAAGGAAAGAAAGAAGTAGAAAAACAAAATACAGGAGCTGCTGTCTATTTTTATGTTATTTTTATTGTCTATTTCTATTTTAATCGCCTTTTTATCATGCCGTTTTTCAGTTTTATCATTTTATGTCCTACTACTACTACTACTACTACTACTACTACTACTACCACCACCACTACTACTACTACTACTACTACTACTTGGCGTTTTCATGTTTATTATGTTTGTTAAAGTAATTAGTAATAAGTGCCTTGCATGCTGGGTCCGAGAGGACAGTAATTTCATCTGTGCTGTATAATAATAATAATACATTTTATTTCAAGCGCCTTTCAAAACACCCAAGGACACTTCACAATAAAAACAATAGAACACAGCACATAACAATAAAACCATAAGTAAAATGATAAATAATAAAATAGAGAGAATTAGACATTGAAAGCAATTTTAAACAAATGGGTTTTGAGATGAGCCTTGAAAATAGGGAGGGAGTCAATATTACGGATGTTGG
This sequence comes from Hippocampus bargibanti, assembly GCF_051943395.1. Taxonomy (NCBI): domain Eukaryota; kingdom Metazoa; phylum Chordata; class Actinopteri; order Syngnathiformes; family Syngnathidae; genus Hippocampus; species Hippocampus bargibanti. The sequence goes on along the minus strand of NC_142742.1, from coordinate 4,830,212 downwards.
GTGGGAGTGAATTCCAGAGTTTGGGAGCAGAGCGGCTGAAAGCTCTGCATCCCATCGTGGTGAGACGGGCAGAGGGCACATAGAGGTGAAGGGAGGATGAGGATCTGAGGGACCGAGAGGGAACAGAGATTTGAAGCAGGTCAGAAAGATAGGGAGGAGCAAGGTTATGGATGGCTTTGAAAGTAAACAGAAGTATTTTGAATTCGATACGATGTTTAACCGGTAGCCAGTGGAGTTGCTGGAGTACAGGGGTGATGTGGTGAAAGGAGGGTGTTTTGGTGATGATCCGGGCTGAAGAATTTTGGACGAGTTGGAGTTTATGGATAAATTTCTGATTGACACCGAAGAGGAGTGCGTTGCAATAATCGATGCGGGAGGTGACAAGACTGTGGATAAGGATAGCAGCGGAGTGAGGGGTGAGCGAGGGACGGAGACGGTTAATATTACGGAGGTGGAAATAAGCAGACCGAGTAATGTTATTAATATGGGAGTGAAAGGAAAGTGAGCTATGTCATACATATTAGCATATTTGACAATAAAACTGACTTTGACTACTACTACTACTACTGCTACTACTAATACCACTACTACTACTACTACTACTACTACTACTACTACTACTACTACTACTACTACTACTACCAACACTATTACTACTACTAATACTACTACTACTAATACTAATACTAATACTAATATTAATACTAATTATAATACTACCAATATTTGCTTTATATATATTATATATTATATATAAACTTATATATAATATATATATATTATATATATTTATATATATTATATATATTTAATTTTGCTGCTGTGAAATGTAAATTTCTCCACTGCGAGACTAATAAAGGCAAATCCAATCCAATCCAATACTATTACTAATACTAATACTAATACGTCTGTGTAAGCTCTCAGTCGTACCGGAGTGGTCCATCGATGAGGTTTCTTCAGCCGTCATCTGTACTTTTTTGAAGGTGTTGGACGTTTCGCCTCCTATCCAAGAGGCTTCATCAGTGAACTAAAGTCTTACTAATACTAATACTAACACTAATAGTAATACTAATACTACCTCATTAAAAATAATATACATTTAATTTAAATTCCTCATGTCATTGTACCCACCCCACCACCACAGATGAACTGGACAGTTACATGTACCAAACAGTTGGCCATCAGGCCATCGAGCTGTATGCCGAGGCCATGGATGTGCCCCTTTACCGACGCACCATTGAGGGTTCCAGCTTGGACACTAGCAGAGACTATCGGCAGACGGACGGGGATGAGGTGGAGGATCTTCATGAACTGCTCAGCCTTGTCAAGGTAGTTCTCGCCCAGCACTGTTTTGGAACAGCATATTGTATGTACCTTTTACCAATATAACGTTTTGAAACATTTGGAATTTGCTGCACTGGTGTGAGGTTCTGAAATCAATTCATCGCTCATTCATATGGAAAAATGGAGACATGGTCTTTTTATAGAGACACTAAATTTGCAGGCTTCTTGACAGAAAGTTTCACTGCACACCAAAGGCCATGTAACACTTTCAGTTCCAAAGCATGTTAGCAGACATGTGCTCCGCCGACCACTCTTCACGTTTGTTGAGCTCTACGAGTACCACTAAAACGTATCCCGTCAGCTTAGGTTCAAGACACATGTCACACCCTTGAGATGTTTTACAAGTCCTTCTACTCTTTGGATTTTTACTCACTGAAGTAGCCCATTAGTGTGGTCTCGGAGGGGTCTTACTTGTCTGATTCCATTTGGGCCCGCGCGATGGCCACGGTACTTTTGGCCGATGTTGTAAAGTGCTGCTAAATTGCACGGTCAATGACAAAGTCATGTCGGTGCTCTGAATCTGTCGTACTTGCTAAGTCACTCTCAAAGTGCTGGATTATGTAATTAAAGTTTGATCAAGGAAGTTAGAACTGCATGCTTTCCACATGTCACAGATCTCACAAAACCACCATACCCTTGCAAATATAAGTTCACATTCAGTTTAATTTTGCCCTCTGGCTGCATTTGTGTTTTTATTTAATTTTATTTTATTACTTGGGAGTTCACTATAATCTTTTGAAAAAAATACCCAAACAATTAAAAGTTTTCCAAATACACGTAACATCCGATTTACGACCAGTGCGAGTTACGACCACCTGTACTTACGACCAAGACTGCCAGACCCTTTAAAATAAAAATACAGTAAAGTCTCGTTATATCGATATCGGATATATCGATAGTCCCGGTTATATCGATACTATTTCTATGCATGCACGGAGAAAATTACATGCAAACAGGGTCGGATATATCGATAGTCCCGGTTATATCGATATTTTTTCGGACTTCCTTGAATATCGATATAACGAGACTTTACTGTATATACGACTGGGACTGCTACCGTGGCAGCTGTTGAGATCTGCAGCGTGCATTTGGTAGAATAATCGCGATGGCCCTTCTTGTTTAGATTGAACAAGTAGGATGTTTATTTGCCGGAGCACGGAGAGCAAACCGCTTCTCTCAGCATTGTATAAGAACTATTTTTTTTATCACGGTCAAAGGACCATATGTAGCGCTGTGGCTGCATTACCAGATCCGCTCAACATTCAGCATGCCTCATTTATCTTTACAGAGAATATTACAGCATTGCACAAAATAAGGATACAAAATAAGCATTTCTTCACACATGTGTACAACAATTTTGGCCAGCCATCGCATGATGGTGTTGCGCTACCTGTCACAATGGTCGCCCGTCATACACGCCCGTCATACACGCTAAGACTTAGGGCCTAAGTCTAAGCGTGTATGACGGGCGACCTCTTCTGGCTTCTCCGTTAGCAGGGAGAGCGATTTTTCAACAGCGCATATCCATGGGAAGCCGTGCGTATTTGGTTCAGCAGAACAACACAGTAATAAAAATCGATAATACGAAATATAAAATGATAAAAATGACACGAAAAGTTATAAGATTTATAATTGAGCTGAAAGCAGTTTGATATATAATCATATTCAATAGAAAATGTTCTTTAAAAACAACAGATTGACATTGTATAAATATCTGTTGTATAATCCTCGCGTCGGCCATTTTGAATGCTTTTCGATTTACGACCGTATATATATACAGTAAAGTCTCGTTATATCGATATCGGATATATCGATAGTCCCGGTTATATCGATACTATTTCTATGCACGCACGGAGAAAATTACATGCAAACAGGGTCGGATATATCGATAGTCCCGGTTATATCGATATTTTTTCAGACTCTCTTGAATATCGATATAACGAGACTTTACTGTATATACTATCACACACAAAGTTTTGTTTTTCTAGGCTGACCGAATCGTGATGTGCTTTTGCTATACGATATACTGTCATCCCGTCTTCCCGTTTGCTCAGGCCTCTATAATTGCAAAAAAGCCTACTAATTTCCCCTTTCCCAAGACTTCTCAGCGCTGACCCCCTCGGTCACACAGACCATAGATCACAGCAGTTGCAGTCCCGCGGGTCCCACTGGTGGGCTCTCAGACCTCCAGTGATCACCTCGTTTAGCCCCCCCACCCCCGCGAGTCCGTCATCGGTAGACCTGCAACCATAAACAACAGGCCGCCTCCATCTTTTTGCTTGAGTGAATGAAGTTAGCCAAAAGGACAACTTTTTTTAGGTTCTCAATCACACGATTTAAATTGGATCGTTTTTAGAATCATGCCATTATTTCAGATCGCTATTTTTGTTGTGTTCAACACATGCAAGTAAAGTTGAGAAGTGTCAAAAAAAAAACTCACTCCTTTTCATAACAAGCTGTTGACTGCAATAACAAGTTTTATACGTTGCAAAAATAAGAGTTCTGGTCATAAAGTGTGATGTTTTGAAAGATTCACGAATTAATTAGAAGTTACAAGATTATATTTGGCAAATGACACCACGGCAAAAGATGAAAGATTTCTCCTGCGTTTGAGTTTCAGCTTTCTTCCCGCCTTCCTGACTCTTTTTTTTTTTAATGATCAACGTGAGCCAACAGTGCCCTCTATGGCCGGACTAGGGAATTGCGCCCTCTCCGCTTCTATATTTCAAGCCATTCAAAAAGAATCAAAGGGAGAGATCATATTCTTCAGAACCTTTTGTTGACAGAGAGTAGAGGAAGAAGAATCATAATAGCGGAGGGGGGTCGGGGAGGGAGATGAGCCATCCATCTGCTGGCAGACGCGCTAATGACAGCAGGACAATGCCGCCCTATCCTCTGCCTCTTTGCTCTCACCGCTGGCCGACGTGCCTTTGAACTATGTAACCTGATCAATGTGGAGTGGGGACAAGCCGCCCATCCTATCTTATTCCGATCCCATCCCGCAAGGTGCTCTCTTGTCTCGACGGAAAAAAGGAGACAGGACAAAAAAAAGCTCTCTTTTTCTCTTCTCGGACGATATTTTTTGTTTATAAGATGACATTAGCGTGTGTATTCTATTTATTGTGTTGTATTTGTGATTGTATTTTATTTATTATAGTACCTATGCTTGTCTGTGACTGTAAAGTGTCTTTGAAAACTTTGAAAGGCGCTTAAAATGAAATGTCTTATTATTATTATTATTATTAAGGATAGACATTTCGGACACTGTGTTCTAGATGAGGAGAATAAATCAGCAATTAACAGATAATTGTTTTATTGATTTTTTTATGCACTTAGAGTGCACATAGTTACATAGTTAAAATACTTTTAGATTGCTAATAACATATAAGTATAAAGAAGACACAAAATAGTCAAGGTGAATAAAAGTCAAAATCATATCAAAGTACGGTTTTTGTTTTGTCAATCGAAAATCATTCCAAATGCAGAAGTTTGCGATCAAATACAAGTTTGTCAAATACAAGCTTTGATTTTATTCTTGATAATTCTGTTATTTGGTAGGAAATAAATGCATATTTTAATTTGTTGGAAAAAAAAAATCTGAAAATTGAAAATAAATTCTCTGATGGTTAGGATTTACTTTCTTACCATGTGTGTAAATTAATTAAAATAGTTTGGCATTAGTATCTGAAAATAACGATTATTTAAGTTTGATCTTTTTGCTTTGCTTTATTTGCAGAAAATTCCAATTTTTATAATAATAATTGATAATCATGATAATGATGATGATGATGACAATAATAATAATCATCATCATCATCATCACCATCATCATAGTAATGATAATAATAATGATAACGATAATGAGAACGCAAATCTTTATTCCAAATGCAGAACTTTGTGATCAAGAGACCTGTAAAATACTAGTCTGTTAAATACAAGCTTTGACTTTATTCTTAATGAATCCATTTTTTTTGGGTGGGAAATAAATGTGTATTTTTATTTGCTTTCAACTCCCGACGAACTGGATTACGATTGCCCACTGTAGTTGAACCTGCTTTATTTTGCCTCAATTGCTTCAAGAAGCAGTTCACGTCAATCCTAAATCCGACAACACTTACCGAGCTTTGCTTAAATCTTATGATTATGGATTTTAATGGTGGCTAAATCATACCACGTATGATTCCATACTCCACGTGTGTGTGATCCGCTCCGATATGTGATACAGATCAGCAGTGTCAGTCACCCCTGGCTGTAACGCTCAGTCCCTACCGCCGCCCCCTCTCCCATGCACCCTCGCCGCTTCCCACCCCCAAGCCCCGAAGGCCTGCAAAACCCCTCACATTAGTCGTATCACATCCCTCAAATCCTTTATCCTTCTCACTGTGCTCTGTGACCTGACACGGGGGCTTTTTGTGGCCCGTGACCCCCTGCTTGTGCACATGTATGTGGTTGTGTGGATCTGTGTGTTCAAGGTCAGGTAAAAAAGCTGAGCTCTCTCAGGTGCCGACGGATAAAGCTCGCCCGAATGAGTGTATAATTCAACTACAATATTCATTATTAACAAAGTAATGAAAATTCAATGAACATTCATTAAAATGTCGTAAAATGTATATAAATATATATATATAGACATATATATATATATATATATATATATATATAGACATATATATATATATATATATATATATATATATATATATATATATATATATATATATATTTTTTTTTTTTAATGACATTTTATTTCTATATATTTATATAACATATATATATCGATGGGAAAGTTTCTTCAGCCGTCATCTGTACTTTCTCTGAAGAACCTTTCTCATCGATGGACCACTCCTGTACGACTGAGTGTTTACACAGAAACACACACACACACACACACACACACACACACACACACACACACACACACACACACACACACACACACACACACACACACACACACACATACAGACACACATATATATATATATATATATATATACACACACACAGTATAGTCTCGTTATATCGATATTCAAGGGAGTCCGAAAAAATATCGATATAACCGTGACTATCGATATATCCAACCCTGTTTGCATGTAATTTTCTCCGTGCGTGCATAGAAATAGTATCGATATAACCGGGACTATCGATATATCCGATATCGATATAACGAGACTTTACTGTATATATATATATATATATATATATATATATATATTTTAATGACATTTTATTTCTATATATTTATATAACATACGTATATATATATATCGATGAGAACGTTTCTTCAGCCGTCATATGTACTTTCTCTGAAGAAACTTTCTCATCGATGGACCACTCCTGTACGACTGAGAGTTTACACAGAAACACACACACACACACACACACACACACACACACACACACACACATATACACATATATATATATATATATATATATATATATATATATATATATATATATATATATATATACACACACACAGCAAAGTCTCGTTATATCGATATTCAAGGGAGTCCGAAAAAATATCGATATAACCGGGACTATCGATATATCCGACCCTGTTTGCATGTAATTTTCTCCGTGCGTGCATAGAAATAGTATCAATATAACCGGGACTATCGATATATCCGATATCGATATAACGAGACTTTACTGTATATATAATTATTTTATTTGTATTTATAAAATATATACCAATTTATTTATAATTATTATATAAATGATTATATAATAGTAATAAAATGTATATATAACATTTAAATAAATTAAATGTTATATATATATATATATAAGCATGAATTGTAGTTGAATTATACACTAAAATAACTTTGCTGCTGTGAAATGTAAATTTCTCCACTGTGAGACTAATAAAAGCAAATCCAATCTAATCCAATACAAAAGGAAATTACCAAATTCATTTTGGTAAACATCTCGATTTTTTTTTTTGCGCCACCTGCTGAAATCAGATTTAAGATGTTCTTTGACAAGTCACTGATGGATTCAGATGACCAAATTGTCCTGGAAATGTTCCATTTTGGGATTTTTCTGGTTTTCATTTCTTTGTTTTGGTTTCAAAATGTTTTTCATCGAAATGTTTACTGTAATCAATGCGCTAGCATAGGTGAGGGATCGTTTCTGACACATTCTGACTTTCTAATTTGGGTTTTGTCAAAAGTTCCTTTGTGTCATAAAGAGAAGAACACGTTCCCTTCCTCCCCCGAAATGGTTTGTTTTTGCGACCACGCATTAGCACAAAAAAAAAGAAAGAAAGAAAATGCAACCCTCGCGTTACAATTTAAGTCGCGGCCAACGCATCGGTGACCGTATTACTCGGTAACCTTTGAGCTGGCAACCGCAGACAAAGACATTTAAGCTCATTAGAGTGATGAGGAACTATAGATGATCTCCACGCACGCTTTGCCATCCGCCAGCTTTAATTAAGGCGGCGTGACATCTCTGTCACACTGAGCGGCGGCGTTGGGGAAGATGGAAATGTTACCTTCCAGTTGAATTTGCCGCGCTGAAATGCATTCGGCGCAATGTCGGAAAAGGATGGCCGGGGTTACGCTCTCCCCATTTGCATATGATTTTGTTGCTGAGCTTCATGAGAGAGTAAGAACGCTTACGTGGATGTACACTTGCTTTCAATTTGTAAAATGTTAGCTATGTTAGCTGTTAGCTAGGCTGTGACAAAAACGTACGTTTTTTTCCCTGTATTTTATAAGTTGTTTTTTTTTAATCATTTTAAATAATATACGATGTACTATAACTTTTATACAGGGGATTTGTTTTTTTTTAAATTGTGAACCGATCTAACAAAGACCATTTTGGCTCAAATCCACTTCGTCTCAACTCCTAGCTAGCCAACGATAATGCTACTGCAGATTGCTACTATTGTCACGGCAAACTAGCAAAAGTAAGCCTCAATCATATTTCTATATTTTTTTTTTTTATCGTTGCGTACGTTCGGATTGATAAAAGCATAACGTGCGCATGAGCGGTAATGTGTCTGCATTGTGTTAGCGTTTTTTTAATTGTATCATTTCAAATAATGTACGGCGTACTACCACTTTTATAAGAGAATTGTAATCATTTATAAGGGCAGCTATTAGCCAAGGTTGACAGTTACAGTAAAGTCTCGTTATATCGATATTCAAGGGAGTCCGAAAAAATATCGATATAACCGGGACTATCGATATATCCGACCCTGTTTGCATGTAATTTTCTCCATGCGTGCATAGAAATAGTATCGATATAACCTGGACTATCGATATATCCGATATCGATATAACGAGACTTTACTGTATTTAAAAAAAAACATTTTGAAATGTGAGTAAGAGTGAGATAAAGGTTTTTTTCTTCCCCAAATCTTTAAGCTGAAGCTGGAACAAAGCGCTAACATAGCCAGCTATCTATTAGCTAGCTAGCTATTCACTATCTAGCTAGCTATCTAGCCAGCTATATATTCGTTATGTAGCTAGATTGCTATCTATCTAGCTCTCTATTAGCTATCTATTAGCTATCCAGCTAGCTTTCTGTCTATTTGAGTTACTTCCGGGTTGAGTGAAAGCTGCTCCTGCTCATCCACAGAAAAACTTATCCTGTGAATGTAAAGTGACCTTGAGAGTTTTGAAAGGCGCTTATAAATGAAATGTATTATTATTATTATTATTATTATTATTATTATTATTATTATTATTATTATTATTATTATTATTATTATTACGAAAATCAGAATCGGAAAACCTTTATTCGTCCCACAATGGGTAAATTATTATTATTATTACAGGTAGGCAAACTTGCTAAACAACTACAAATATCCTCAATTGCTTCAACACACGCTCAGCTTTGGATAACCAAAACGTCAAAATTCCAAACGTCCTTACGGGTCCTTGACTTTGTTTTCATTTTGTTGTATAGTTTTTTTCAAGATGCCGCAAGGAGTGAAGGGAAACTGTAAAAAGATGGCTGTCGGCCAGGCGTCGGAATCTCTTAGTTGTATCGATTAAGGGAGCCGAGGTGTTGGAAGACAAGTCGGGAGTGGTGTGAACTGCTAGAGGAGGGCGGGGGCCGGGTGTCAAAATCAAACATACAGCCCGTCTCTGATTACCGGCGCGGTGCCGCATTAGCTGTTCATGGGGGGTGGGGCTCAACAAAAAATGGATTTTTTTTCTTAAAAGCGGCTTAATACACAAATCATGACCTCAGGGGTCACAAGCGGGGGTTTAGGAGAGGCGATCAATAACCCAACTAATGTGAGCTTGTTTGCGGTTCAGGGGTACCGCCGAATGAAAACCTGTTTCCGTGGCGGTGTTTTGGTCACTCCGTTTTTCACAGCAGCTAATGTTAGCGGTATCTTCGTGTTTTTAACCACACAAGCTGAGATAACGGCAGGCAAATGTCAGTTTTCCATATTCCATATTTCCATATGTCATTCCCTGCGTGGAAGTGGTGGCAAAGATTAGAAAGAAACCCGTTTTCCTTCCTCAAATTGATGCTAACGAGCCCCCCCATCGGGATAAAGAGCCTGGCCTTTGAGCCGTTTGAAATTGTTTGTATTTTTCTGCCTAATGTACTTTACTCTGTTGTGTTTAGCGATGATGGAAACTGATAGGCTTATCTTGCCTGACCAAAGGCATTAGACGCTAACCACCGCTGCACTAGCTAGCATTTGCTCAGCTCAGCATGTTCCCAAACCATCTTGAGCACATTTTGGCAATATTATTCATTTGACAATATTCATATAATAATAATCAATTTGATTTCTAAGCACCTTTCAAAACTCTCAAGGTCACTTTACAATCACAAGATCAGTTTTTTTTTCTGTGGGTGAGCAGTGGCAGACACACGCGCCAGCGCTCACTCAACCCGGAGTAACTCAAATAGATAGAAAGCTAGCTAATAGACACCTAATGAATAGCGATCTAGATAGCCAGCTAGATAGCTAATAGATAGCAAATAGCTAGCTAGCTAGGTAGCCAGCTAGATAGCAAGTTGTCTTCCCCTTGCAGGTTTTGCAAGCGCAAGTTGAGGTCAGAGAGGTCGCAGGCGGTCACGTGAGGAAAGAGTCCACGGTCACCGTCAGTACGTATTCCGTTTTTCTCAAATTGCTCAGCGCTCCTTATTTCGGTGATTCAAAGTTATTGATTAGCAAGTTCAGTGACACTGTTTCAAAGCATTTATTTTTCTGACAGTTTGCTTCACCAAGTGATTTTTATTTTCTTATTTTTTTCACAAAATAAAAAAGTAAATGCCCCAAAATAAAATAAATAAACAGCCCTTTTTGGGTTACCTTTATTGGCTATAAACAGGCTAAGTTTGGATTAATTTTATGAACGCAAAAGATATACACTTCTAGGATTTAGTTTTCCATCCATGTTGATATGGGACGCTTCCTTCGTCCTTGGGCTTGCTGAAACCTGGTCTTTGTGCTTGTTTGGCCATGACACCCCTCCCTCCCTGCCCCAGCCTCGCTTCTGGCAAGACTCGTGTTTATGTATCCTTATACAGTAAAGTCTCGTTATATCGATATCGGATATATCGATAGTCCCGGTTATATCGATACAATTTCTATGCACGCACGGAGAAAATTACATGCAAACAGGGTCGGATATATCGATAGTCCCGGTTATATCGATATTTTTTCGGACTCCCTTGAATATCGATATAACGAGACTTTACTGTATATCCAAGAGGAAACTCTTGAAGCATTAGTCTCGTAACTGTATATATACAGGTAACATCCGAGTAACGACCGGGTTCCGTTCCGACAAAACGGTTGTAAGTCAAGTTCGGGATTGTTCCGTTTCTACACCACCGTGTGCGAGTTGCTTCTCGCCATTGTCGGGTTTCCCATTCCTCACCCCCACTCGTCGTTTTTGGTATTCTTTATTTTTGATTATTCCCCTGGTCCTCTTTTTTGGGACCAGCGCTTTGTGTTGTAGCTTAATGAATCATCCTGCATGGACCTCTGTCGCATTGTACATAAGTACGGGTGGTCGTAACTCGCGGCGGTTGTAAATTGGATGTTACCTATATATGTATTTTTTAACACGATTTCCTAAATTCTTGTTGTTCTATATTCACTTAGGCAATGTGTGAATCGTTGTAAATGAACAATGAGTATGTAGCATAGAACATAATGTAATAAGCCTTTACTAGCCCAATGGGGAAATTCTTGTCAAAGAGCTGTAAGTGGACTGAGTAGCGGCCTATAAAGCCACGATGAGCAGTTGAGAATCAAATTAACACTAGTGCTTGAGTGACAGAAATACGATATGAAATAAATGACTATGCCGAGGTACGTCTACTTATGAAGATCTCTTGTTACTTACGTCTACTTACACATTTTTCGAATGAAGAAAATTTCCTCCAGAACCACTTTAGTGCCGTGGTACCTCTACTTATGAATACAGCTCCACAACTTACGAACACTCCCCAACTTACGAACCAGATACGTTCTGAACGGTTGTTCATAAGGTAAATTAATTTGTAACTTTATTGTAACCTGTATTGGTTTGTACTGAAAAATAAACATTTAATAAAATGTATGCTCTATCAAGATATGTACAACTGGAGAGAATACTACATATGACAAAAATGTTCATATGTGCCGTTGTTCGTAACTCAAATCTTCGGAGCTTTTCTGGTTTCACAAGTTGGCAGGTATGCTAAAGGATCCTTGACCCGAATCAGTCAGAATTGATTTTATCTCCATCGTCAATGAAAGGGACATTCACGCACACAACCAAAAGCTAACATACATTTGCAGGTGTGTTTGATGAATATTTCCACAATAAATAAAAAATACGGCTCCCTCTGGAGACTGTTTGTCCCCATCGCATTAAACACAATTGCTTGACCCCTAAGGTGTCCCGAGCCTCCACTTATTACTCCGTGCATTTGAGCGCGGTCAGCCCCATCTCTTGTTCTCACCGCGTCATCATTACATTACACAGACTGTGGTCTGCCGAGCTGATCTAATGTAGAGAACATTGAAAGTGGCTAGTCACTTACTTAGTTGATGGGTCCTCGAAGAGCTGGATGGTGCGGAAAGGAGTGTTTGACAAGAGAAGGGGTGGGAGGAGGGGTTAAAGGATATAGGTTAAACATGATAATGGAAATACAGCGTGTGATAGTGCCCCGATCCCCTTGAGCAAGCTGTCATTCAAAACACTTTAATTCATTTCTTTACCTTGTCACCTTCCTCCCACCTCCTTCTCCATCGCCATCACACATGAGGCAATAACATAATGGAAAGTGTGCGTCAACAACTTTGGGGTCGGTAAAAAGATTTTTTTTTCTGTGAATGTCTGTCAAGGCGGCACATAATAGTCAAGATCCGCCAACTCGGGCATCTCACCGTTGCCAGAATAGACTGAAAGAGGCATTTTGGAAAGGCAGCATTTGAATAAATGGAGCTTTTGTATTGTTAAGCAGTATCATTAAGATGTCACAGTGACAGCCATTGCAAGGGAGTTAATGAGGGTTCCCATGTAATGTAGAATTTTTAATATTTTATGCTGTTTTAATTGTCTTAGTTGCTGCTTAATGGTTTGTGCAGACACTCCCCAACTTACGAACGACATACGTTCCGAACGGTCGTTCGTAAGGTGAATTCGTTCGTAAGTTGATTCAATGCTAAATTTTGGAATGTATGTTTATGGCTTATATAAGTATAGCTGGTTCCCTTGCTTGTCTTTCCATTTCAAATTGAACTAGTGCGTGTTATTTGTGGAGCCTGATTGATGGGAATTTTAACCTTGCAGTCTACACTCTGCCTTTGAAACGATCAAAGAACGAGTCCAAATTTCACTATTTTCTATCCATTTTGTCACTCTCTCTCTCCGTCGTCTGCCTGTCCCTTTAATGTTTAAATTTTTGTCCAATCACGTGGCTTTAACCGACGACTGGGGGCGGGGAATAGAGGACCAAAACAAGCCGGCTGCCATTTTCTTTTCGAAGAACGGGCTCGTTCGCGAACGACACAACTGTGTGTATCCCGAAAAATAGTTCCTATGACAAGGTAAAATGTTCATAAATTTAATATTCGTAAACCGAAAAGTTTGTAAGCCAAGGGGTTTGTGAACCGAGGTATTACTGTAACTGATTCTGTTTCATTTTGGACTTCCTACTGTCCCGTAAAGTTTTTCCTCTCCGTCCTATAAGAGGTCAAACAAATATGCCTCTTTTTACGTCCTCTTCCAAGACGAATGCACATATAATTACAAAGTATATCACGCACGCAACCCCGACATCGAGTTTAATGGCTGCCTGGTTTCTTTGTGAAGCTGCCGTCCTGGCCTTAATCTTCCCCCGCCCCGCAGGTGACATCTTAATAACTCAGGCCTTTTCCATCCATGTATAAGTGAGTCAACCCGGATGCGGAGGTAAGGAGGAGTTGAATGAATTTGACAATTAGTAACAGGAGTTAATGACTGCATGAGGCTAAGTACCCTAAGTACCCCGATGGACATGGCTGAAGGACCAAGGCTTCCATTGCTTAAGGCACATCGATCTTTTTTGTGCACGATGGAGAGGACAGGGAGTGTTAGCCTTTGTTTCGTATAGTCGCTTCCGAAAAGGGCTCGCTGCAGGGTTGTGCGGTTCAGGTTTGAATGAGTCCAGCTCGAGGCATGTGTGGGTGGGTCTTGGACCTAGCGACATGTGAATCCGCCTTGTACGAAGTGGCAAATGTGACATGGAAATGGGACGTCTCCGCCACCGGTCATGTAATGACGAGGTCAAAGCCCATCAGACGGTTAGCCTGATCGTGATGATTATTTATTGGATTGGATTGGATTTACCTTTATTAGTCTTGCAGTGGAGAAATTTACATTTCACAGCAGCAAAGTGATGAAAGGAAGAGGAGAGGAAAGAAAGAAGTAGAAAAACAAAATACAGGAGCTGTTGGAAAGGCAGCCACTCTCGCAGTGCCATCCTGAAGTAAAAAAAATAAAAAAATTAAACAAAAACAAAATAATATGACAATACAAAGACACAGAGTCATTCATTCTTAAGCACTTTCTGTACCCTCTGTTCCATGTAGCAGTTCTACATGAAAGAAGATGGAGTAAAAGCATCCTTTTCACCAGTGGATCTGGGACGTCATGATGGAATGTGCACGTCTGCTACAAGCTAAATGTTGAAAGCAAACACGAAGCTCGAGCATTCAATGACAAAAGGAGATTGTTTCACCTCCTGTCCCATGTCTATCCGTTTCAATTCCAAGCCGCAACAATTCCACAAACGCATCGAAGCTCCTCTCTTCTCATCGTTGGCTACTTAAGCCATGCATCCATCCAGCCGTAGACTGTCCAACAGCTACCAACCTTTCTGCTGAACAAAGCGGGGCTGTGAAGATTGATTGACCTTATGGATCGACCTTGTCTTTTGATCAGATTTTCTTTTCTTTTTGCTGTTTGCAGTATTCCCCTGAAGAATGAAGCCCCTTCTTCCCCCAATTGGACCAATGATGATGATTCACTCGATACAGAACCAACCTCGATCACCTATATTCTTCTATTTGTCCTTCCTCATCCCAATCCGTGCCTCTTAATTGGCCTCTTTAGGAAGTGGCAGTTGCATTTAGGCAAAAAGGTTGTCATTGCATTAGAAGAGAGCGCCGGCCGGCCCTGAGGCTTACCTCGAATTACACGAGGGTGCCTGCAGCCCCCCCTTAGCCGCCAAGCCGGGTCTGAAACGCTATCAGTCCAACTTAATTACTATCACTGATCATTGGAATTGACTGCAATGCTTTTTTTCCCCCACAACAGAAGGATATTAAAGCTTACTGAAGGCTTCAGGCCAGGGGTCTTGAACCTTTTTCGAGCATAAATGCTTATGTGGATAACCTGGGAATTTCCCATCATCCTCTCCGCGGGTAGCCGCAACTACGTCACCAGCAATATTCAACGGTTTCCTTCATGGTATTGATCATTGCAAATTAGAATCACGGCAGAAGCTTTTCTCTTCACAAAGGTGAATCCTTCGGTCCATTCAATCTGAAGTGTACGATACTAGTCATTTTTTTGACTCATCAGGCTTACTTTAAAGGGCCGTTTACCTGTTTCAACATGAACGGCCATATTCAATCAACATTGCACTTTCCGCCAACTGCCTCTGAAAAATAGCAAATAAACAATATATAAAAAACAATATATACAGTAAAGTCTCGTTATATCGATATTCAAGGGAGTCCGAAAAATATCGATATAACCGGGACTATCGATATATCCGACCCTGTTTGCATGTAATTTCCCCCGCGCGTGCATAGAAATAGTATCGATATAACCGGGACTATCGATATATCCGATATCGATATAACGAGACTTTACTGTATTTAGTTTTACCGGCAAGCCAGATGCAATCATTAAAAGAGCCGTTGTATGGCTCGTGAGCCATAGGTTCCCAACCCCTGATTTAGGCTTGAAAATACAGTAAAGTCTCGTTATATCGATATCAGATATATCGATAGTCCCGGTTATATCGATACTTTTCTATGCACGCACGGAGAAAATTACATGCAAACAGGGTCGGATATATCGATAGTCCCGGTTATATCGATATTTTTTCGGACTCCCTTGAATATCGATATAACGAGACTTTACTGTATTTCGACCCGAGATCACACAATCCTTGTTTTTAACTTGGACACCGTATTGTAGTTTGTGTCAAAACACTTTTACACACACACAATGGTGTGGCTATCTTTCCTTTTTTTCTTTTAAATCTGATTAGCAGTTAGCAGGCATGCCTCCTTGCAGTTGTTTGTTTGTGTATATGTATGTGTGTGTGTGTGTGTGTGTGTGTGTGTGTGTGTGTGTGTGTGTGTGTGTGTGTGTGTGTGTGTGTGTGTGTGTGTGTGTGTGTTGGTTTGTGTGCAACGCAGCACAGCATCAAGCCCCAGGCAGGGCATGGATTTCATTTAGGAAAGTATCAAAGGTTTACACGCTGCTCGCTTTAATCAGCATGTTTATCAGGCAGAGAAAAATTGCAGGAAGCAAGCGCGGGCGGGCGAATGGGAGGCAGGGAGGGAGGCGCAGGGAGGGAGGAGGACGACGACCCGCCAGGGTTATCTTAAGGACCAGTAGCCAGGGAAATTGATAATGTCTACAAGGTAATTTACTGGAGGCCGTTCCATCCGCCGCGCTCCGGCCTGGCATTCTAATTACAGCGCTTGTAATGTTCTAATGAATCTGCAGGTGTGTGTCGGGGGGAGCTGCACCGCTGCGCCCTAGTTTGTGTTTGGATGCTGTTTGCGTGGCTTTGGGTTTTAACCTGTTCCTGTTCATCATCCCCCACAGTCGTACAGTATACAGTGATAACTCAGTTTACGGACCAATTGGCTCATGAACTTTTTGGTTTACGAACGTTTAATTGATGAAAATTTTATCTTGGCATACGAACAATTTTTCGGGACACACACGGAGCTGCCACAATAAGTGGTGTGTCGTTCGCGAACGAGCCCGTTCTCCTAAAAGAAAATGGCAGCCGGCTTGTTTTGGTCCTCCATTCACCGCCCCCAGTCGTCGGTTAAAGCCACGTGATTGGTCAAGAACGCAGCAGTGAGGGGAGGTGGTTTAAACATTAAAGACACAGGCAGACGACAGAGAGTGACAAAATGGAAAGAAAACAGTGAGATTTGGACTCGTTTCAACTTTGATAGTTCAAAGGCAGAGTGTAGACTGCAAGGTTAAATTTCCCGTCAATCAGGCTCCAGAAATAACACGCACTAGTTCAATTTGAAATGGAAAGACAAGCATGGGAACCAGCTATTCATGATGTTTCTAGTGTGTCTGTTGCAATATCACAACTTCCAAGATGTACAACCCAGAGTTCCTTGAGACACTATGAAAAAGCTATCCATTCCAGAAAGCATCATCGACCATTACAAAGGTAAATAAAACGACTTTAATATACAGTACAGTTTATTTCTTTAATTATAATACCGTAGCACATTTATTATACATAAAATAAGGTAGATTTTGTGTAGTTTTAAGGCTTGGAAGATTATAAAATAGAAATTTTTGTTTTACGGGGACCTGGGAATGGATTATTCTCATTTTAATGGTTTCCTATGGGAAATTAATTTTTGAGATACACACTTTTCGCCTTATACACTCTGTCTTGGAACCAATTAAGTTCGTAAGCCAAGGTATACTGTAGATTTGCCTTTATTAGTCTCGCACTGGAGACTAATAATTTATTAATAAATAAAATAATAATAAATAATAATAATAATAATAATAATAATAATAATAATAATATATTTAATTTCTAAGCGTCTTTTAAAACTCTTAACTCTTTTTTTTCTGAAAAGAAGTTTTCTTACGCTGAATTTAATGTTGATGTAACCTCAAAACTCAATATCCGCCACCATTTCAAGGTCAGATAACTCCAGACCCATATAACTTAGAATTAACTCTTTTTTTCTGATGAAAGATTCATGCTGCATTGACCACGAATTTCGGGTTAACTCTTTTCACAACAGCATCCACTGTAAAGATAAGAAGGTGTTTGATCACAATAAATGGCTTCTATTTGTAAAGCCGTCCATTTATGTATTTTTTGCACACAAAATTTTTCAAGCAAGTGAAATTGAAGCGAACTCGTCATACGCACGTGGACTCCTAGCTGTATAAATAAATCCATCTCTAGGGAGAGTAGGCTGAACCACGGTGACTTTGATATGAGCAAAATGTAAACATCCTGACAGTGAATGGAAAGACTTGCCGTGAGTGCGTGTGCATGTCACCGTGTGTTTGTGTGTATGGCCCGGCTCAGATTAGAAACACCATTGTCGGTTGAGCAAACAGTGTCCAACCCCCCCGCGGGACGCAAACGTCATTCATTGCCTTTACGGAACGTAACGCGTATATTGTCGAAAATGGAGTAGAGGGGAGGTAGGGGGGAGCTTTGTATTTGAAGGTTTCTTCATTCTCTCCACAGGAAAAGGAGGGTGTTGACGCTGTGTCTGTGGGAGCCATTCTCTCTGATTACCAAAGAGTCCGTGTTGAAAATGTGTATGTTTCACAACACACACACACACACATTTTCAGATTGGTGCCATTTTTTTTCTGTCTTTCAAAGTAGCCGCGGTGGAGTCAATCACACTTTCCGAGGTTTCTTTACCAAGCGTTCTCGCAAACCTGCAAGATTTGGCCCCAAAGTTTTAATATGATGGAATACATTTTTATCAATTTGAAGGAGCTGAAAATGTTATGCCAATATTATTTCAGTGTGCATCTGTTTGGCTGTGTGTATACGTGTGTGTCTTTGTGTGTGTATGTGTCTGCGTGAGTCTGTATGGCTATTTTTGGGAAGACCATTTTGATTTTATACCATACATAGTGAGGATATTTTTGATAAATGAGGACTTTTCGGTCAGTCCTCAGTTTTTCATTGAAACAGGAATGTGTGTATATCTGTGTGTATCTTTTTTTGAATGTGTGTGTTTCTGTGTGAGTTTGTATGGCTATTTTTGTGAGGACCACTATGATTTCATACCATACGTAATGAGGGCATTTTTGACAAGTGAGAACTTTTTGGTCGGTCCTTAATTTTTTTTAGTGAAACAGGAATGTGTGTATCTGTGCGTGCGCGTGTGTGTTTGCGTGTGTCTTTCTGTGTGAGTTTGGCTATTTTTGTAGGGACTACTATGCTTTTATATGATACGTAGTGAGGACATTTTTAACAGGTGAGGACTTTTTGGTCGGTCCTCACAAGTTTTTCATTTAAAACAGGATTGCATGTGTGTGTGTGTCACAAAATTATATCTGTTTCAAACTTTGTTTAGCTATACTCGTTTCATATCTATAATGCGTAAATATTTTTACAATATTTTTTAAGTCATAAAAGGCAATGCAAACTATCAATGAGTCTGAATCTGTTTTTCTTGCATGTTTTTTTTTTTCACAAAAATTACTTATTTAACTCTTCAGCTCTGCAACTTTTGACACTTTTACCCCCGCCCCCTCCTCGCCAGGTGTTTGCGTCTTGGTTTGCAGCCTCTGGCCTATCTGTGGCGACGCGACCAGGAGTCACTACTCTCTGAGATGATATCATATGACGTCCACGCTATACTCATCAAAGTCGCCGCCTTCGGTGAGTCAGCCTTCCCTTTTCACTCCCCACCTCCACTCCTTCAACCCTCCCGCACTGCAATCCCTTCAACCCCTCTGGAGGCTTTCTGAAGCAGTCGCGGGAATCGAAGAATTTCGATCAGCATCTGATAGGACGAGGGGCGAAGAAAGCAGAGGAAGGCAGAATAATGGCCTTCATCGCCAATCTGTAGCTTAGCGCTGGTACCCCAGAGGCAAAGGTATTGAAGCA
This sequence comes from Hippocampus bargibanti, assembly GCF_051943395.1. NCBI lineage: Eukaryota > Metazoa > Chordata > Actinopteri > Syngnathiformes > Syngnathidae > Hippocampus > Hippocampus bargibanti. Next base: position 4,810,532 of record NC_142742.1, on the reverse strand, counting down.
GAGAACAATATGAGGAGATAAGGAGCGGCAGGAGGGAGGAAGGGGGCCTACCCGATTGTGTTTGGCTGGCTGGCAGCTGAGAAGTCATCACAGGTGATGGCCAACCTCCTCGCCGTTTAGCCCGTCGATAAACGGCACGTGCGCCTCGTCGCGCTGCGGTAACACCCCCTTTCCACACTTGGGTGATAAAAAAAAACTAGTGAGCTCTCATTTACGTCCCTCAACCGATTTCGCGTTGAGGTAAATGCGCTGTAATCGGTGCTTTACCCGCCTGTTTTTGGGAGCCTGAGGGCGAGAACATGAGTGACTAACCGGAAGATGTTCAGGAAAGCAAAAAAATACTAAGAACTTTTCTTGGGTGTTCAAATGTTCACTTTTGTCAAAGTGGCGGCGCGTGTAGGGATTCCTGAGCTTTATGTTGAGATATGATCATTTCACCAAATTTAACTCATTCACTGCCATTGCTGAATTGATTCGGGAATTGAAAAGCATGACGTGGAGCGCCATTCCGGAATTTGTTCGGGTTTTGGTTTTTATTGCGATAAAATGCTTGTCAGACCTTGGCAATGTTTTCCCATGTGTTCCCAATGTTTTTGTTTCAAGGGAGACGTCCCTTTCGTGTGTGTGTGTGTTTTCTCACTCTCTCTCTGTTGTCTGCCTGTCTCTTTAATGTTTAACACCCCCCCCCCCACACACTGCTGCGTTCTTGACCAATTACGTGGCTTTAACCGAAGACGCCATTTTGTTTTTTGGAGAACGGCCTCACGCTCTCTCTCTCTCTGTCTGTAACTCCACCCCCTCACTGCTGCGTTGTTGACCAATCACGTGGCTTTAACCGAGGACTGGGGGCGGGGAATAGAGGACCAAAACAGTGGCCACCATTTTCTTGGTAGGAGAATGAGCTCATTGTGGCAGCTCCGTTTGTATCCCGAAAAATAGTTTGGATGCCAAGGTAAAATTTTCATAAATGTAACGTTCGTCAACCGAAACGTTTGTAAGCCAAGGGCTTTATAAACCGAGGTATCACTGTATTCTTATTCTTATTCTTATTCTTATTCTTATTCTTATTCTTATTCTTATTATTCTTATTAGTAGTAGTATTATTATTATTAGATGGATCTGGAGTTATATTAGCTTGAAATGAGGGTGGCTGTACAAAACACAATGCAATACATACATATTGGTTTATATAGCGATTTAACAACAGATGAAGCTGGAACAAAGCATGAACATGGAAAAAGGGAAATGCTGCCCCCTTGTGGAAAGGCAAAAAAAACATTGCCAGAGGCCGTGGCCAGCGCTTTATAGGTACCCACGCATGAAAAAAAAAGTCATTTCATCGAATGCACTTTGAGAAAAAAAAAGCCACACCTTAACTCAACTCTAAACAAAACTTAACCCAAAACCAAACCCTTCACATTTTTGCCCAGATTATAATTAGAAAGAAACATCACCTCGGGTCTTTTTTTTCCCTTTTTTTGTGGCGAGGCCTCCCACTATATTGCTGTTTTGCGTGTGGGTGTGTGTGACTGTGTTTTGGCTACAAAAAAAAGTGAAAAGATCTTATCGGATCTCTCCTGACTCTTCGCTCATCCCGCGGCACAAGTCATTAGAAAGGCGACTGTTAAACTCTTCTAATTGCAGTTTTTAGTGGGAGCAGGTCTGGGCAGTCACATTTTTCAGGGATTGTGACAGCACAACAGCATACATGGTGGCCTATGCGCGCGTGTGTGTGTGTGTGTGTGTGTGTGTGTGTGTGTGTGTGTGTGTGTGTGTGTGTGTGTGTGCGTGTGCGTGTGTGTGTGCGTGTGCGTGTGTTTGTGTGTGTTTGTGTGTGTGTGTGTGCGCAAGACAGAAAAGGACAGCGGTTTGAAGGGATTTCAAAAAAAGAAGAAAATGCGGAGGTCAAAGTTTAAGTCTCCTTGTGAAATGACAGCTAAAACGGCTTATGATTTTTCTGTCAAAATAATAAGACAAAATGTGTCCCTTGGCAAGTCAATAAAGATTAATATTCCACCGCTTTGCTTCCGCGGAAGATAGGTGCAAATTAAAAGTGAGTGGATAAAGGAAAGTATCTTTATTTTATTTTTTTTCAAGGGAGGATAAAGCTTGATGACAAATCCCCGTTTGTGAAAAGACAGCTGTCCAAATGCGGGATAATCCTTGAAGTGAATTCTCCGCAAGTTTGAAATCTGGGTTGATGGCAAAGTTAATACCATGTAACAAGAGAAAAGTATCAGTAAAAGTAAAAAAAATAAAAATAAAAAAATCCACTGGTCAATGACTGAAGTTGAATGTAAATAAAGCAACGCCATATTCAAATAAAACCAATTAGCGCTTATCAACAATTCTGTGAGCAACAAATGTCGGAGCGTTTTTCAATTTCTCTTATGTCTTAATATCCTCTGTCTGTAAAGTGTCCTTTAGAGATTTGAAAGGCGCTTATAAATGAAATGTATTATTATTTTTAATTTTACTAAACATTGTAAAATTTACATTAACTCATTCATTGCAAATCCCAAATGTATTCGGGAATTGAATATTCCCAAATAATTCCCGAATTTGTTCGGGTTTTGGTCTTTCTTGCGGGGGTGCCGATAAAGCGCTGGTCAGAACTCTTGCAAGGGTTTTCCCTTCCACAAGGGGGCAGCATTTGCCTTTTGTCTATGTTAGCGCTTTGTTACAGCTTCAGCTGTTGTTAAAGCGCTATATAAACCAATATGCATCTATTGCATTGAATTTTGGCCATCCGCCCTCATTTCAAGCTCAGATAACTCCAGACACATATAATTTAAGAATTAACTTTTTTTTTTTTTTATTAATGGAAGAAGACAGTCTATGGTTTCTTACGCTGCATTGGGAGTTTTATGTAGTCCTAAACGTCAATATTCTGTGGGTCCTGGAATTTGAGTGAAAATGACAAAAACCCTTGCACTGGAGTGGACACATTTTTGTACTTGTCTGGCAGTGAATTAGTTTTTTGTTGTTTTTTTTTCCAGAGAAAATCTGCTGTTGAACTGTAGTCATGCTAAGAGTCACAATAACACAGCATTTAAACACAGGAAAATAATGTTTTTTTTATTAATTGTAAACTTTTAAACAAAGTCGCGCTAATTCGGTCCAGAGAAAAACTTTCTTTGTGTTGTCGTTGATCATTACTCATCACTAAAAAGCTTTAGTTCTGTGAAGTTGCATCGTTAGCTCTAACTGCTTGCCAGTTTCCTTTCGCGTGTTGAATTAAAAGCCCGAAGATGGCAGATAGCATCTTAGCTAAACCGAGCCTCGCTCTGAGAGCGCTATCGCAGACATCCACTGGCTTTTTCCTCGCAATCTGGTGACAGCTCGGCTTTAATCCCCTCCGCCTCCGCCGCGCAAATTACATTCGGAACGTGTGGCAATTTAGGACCACTAAATGGATGGAATGGACGTCCCGCCCTCCCTTGTCAGTGAGCACTTTGAAAACAACACTCCAAAAAACAATAGCCCTTCGCTATGTCCTCACATTTTTTTTTTGCGAAGGGGGAACACCTAAAAAGGAACTGAGGCAAATGATGGCAAGCCTAAAGTTTCATAGAAAATCTGTCAGAGTCTTTATCAGGAATTTTGTGCCCGCAAGGAATTATGAAAAGCGGAAAATGTCTTCGGATGAAATCTTGTCAAAGAGAGAAAGTTACTGACAAGAAGCGATGCTAAATCCAAATAACATTTTAATAATACAGTAAAGTCTCGTTATATCGATATTCAAGGGAGTCCGAAAAAATATCGATATAACCGGGACTATCGATATATCCGACCCTGTTTGCATGTAATTTTCTCCGTGCGTGCATAGAAATAGTATCGATATAACCGGGACTATCGATATATCCGATATCGATATAACGAGACTTTACTGTACGTTAATCATACGGTTGGTTGATCATCGGTTAATCGTGTTGCGGTATAACACAATACACTGCTACTACCTCTATGACATTAATTGGTCCTGGAAAAAAAAAACTTTTTTTGTTTCCTAACTGACATAAGAAAAACGTTTTATAGCATCTAAAATAGCCAAAACAAATGCAGTCAAATGCAAAACATTGATAAAAATGACTTAAAGTGTGTAAAAAGTACTTCCGTTTGAAACCGGAAGTGGCCAGTTTCAGAAGGTCCCGCCCCCATGTTCTTGGTGTCACGGCAAGACGTCTTGGCTTGCTCGAGAATCAAAACAATGGCTTCAGATTCGGAGAAGATGCTTTCTTGTTACTCATACAGTTATGAATATGATTCAAATAGTTCTGAAGAGGAAAGCATACATGTTTGCAATCGATTAAATAATTTATTCCGTGCCATTTTGAGGCAACATTGGGGGGAAATGTATCACCAAAAAAGCGGCAGAAAATGGCGACCAAGCTAAGTGTGAGGAATTAATCAGCCCGTTTCCACAGGCTGATAAATTCCTTACATGGAGCTTGGTCGCCCTCTTCTGGCTCTTTTTGTTGTAACATGATGTTTTCAGACCAAATATGTACAGCAAAATACATTGACGTGATGGTAGGACCGCTACAATGCGTCTTTTTTACAGTCAGGGGCGGTGCTTTAGTGACGTCACGTACGGACTCGTCACCAACTCAAAAACAAGACTTCCGGAATATTCAGCGCGAGTCTTAAAACGTAAAATATAGCTATATGCGGTTGAATCTTTGTAAAATACGCTCAGTAGAAGTCATTTGAAGCCATTTTACAAATTATGGACACAACTTGTCCGGAGACGTCGGTTGTCCTTTAAGAGCCGCAAAGTTAATGAAACTATCACCAAAAGAGAAGAAAGTGTCATCCTCTCCGCAATTTGGAGCCAATTATGAAGATTTTGTGAAAAGACATGACTAATTCTAGAGGATATTTAAAAGGCATTGAATTTTAATGCCTCCCTCCTTATTACCTTTGCGGCGGGGTTAAGATGAGAGGATGTTTGAGATTAGAAATTCTCACTCTAATTAAGAGTACGGGTCCCCCGGGATGACAATAAGGATGTCTATCGTCATGCCCCCTTTCTTTTGAACCCTCCCCGTGTGTTGGACCATCGTGAGATGCAGCTAGGATTAAGATGAACCCCAAATCTCGCCTTCACATCTCCCTACGGGTGGGCTCGCGCCGACTGGCACTTTAACCTTTGAGCTTGTCAGGCCACGAGGGAAAAGATATTCTCACATTACGATTAACTTTGCTTCTTTAATTAGACACGTCGGCGTGGTGTCGAGCATCCCGCCCCCCCTCCCCCACCACCATGCGGCGGGGCGAAAAGGTTTTACGGCCATCTTGATGATCATTAAGGGCGGGTCAGCCATTTGTTAAAGATCACGTCAATCAATTAAGAAAGGTTTTCAGTCGCGGTGGGAAATCATTTTTACTCTTGTGATGTATGGAATCATTGTTTTCAGATAGGAACGATTAATTGCATTTGGCACTAAAGTAATACTACTACTACTACTACTACTACTACTACTACTACTAATAATAATAATAATAATAATAATACATTTCATTTATAAGCGCCTTTCAAAACTGTCACTTCACAGTTACAGGATAAGTTTTTCTGTGGGTGAGCAGCGGCAGCCACACGCGCCAGCGTACACTGAACCCGGAATAACTGAAATGAATAAAAAGCTAGCTAATAATAATAATTATTATTATTATAATCATAATCATAAACATCATAATCTTAATCATAATCATAATAATAATATACAGTAAAGTCTCGTTATATCGATATTCAAGGGAGTCCGAAAAAATATCGATATAACCGGGACTATCGATATATCCGACCCTGTTTGCATGTAATTTTCTCCGTGCGTGCATAGAAATAGTATCGATATAACCGGGACTATCGATATATCCGATATCGATATAACGAGACTTTACTGTATTTAATTTTAAGCTCCTTTCAAAGCTCTCAAGGACACTTTACAGTCACAGACAAGCATAGGTACTGCAATCAATAAAATACAATCACAAATAGAATACAATAAATAAAATACAATTATAAATAGAAACAAGAGAAAGTGTGTACCGGACAATTTGTGTCCGGTAGAACACGCTGCACTAGGATCATCATAAAAAAATTGCAAAGACGCACTATAAAGTTATATTTGGGTTACTGTCTAGACAGTTAATGGCGACGGGGGATGAAGTTGATTTAGTCTGCTGGATTTAGTGCGCATGGATTGGTAACTGGAAAAGGTGATGGGCAGGGTGCGGAGGGTCCTTGTTTTGATTCTCGCAGTGGCAGATAGGTGAAAAATAAGAATTTCTAATCCCATCATTGTCTATTGATGGTGGTGACTGACTCACCCGCCAAAATACAAGGTGACACAGGGGACAAGCGCAACATTCCTACCAAGGAGCCTCGATTAGCTTGTAAGCTAGCTGGTAGCTAATGCCTCTCAAAACCGCATGGATAGCCCCAGGAAGTATATTCCAGCTACCGCAGACTTGAAAACAAATTGCTTTGGAGGCTCAAACATGTCGGGATGTGTCGGCATGAGAAAAATGCGACATGAAGTGGTATTTAACCCTTTCACGCACCCTGAAACTTGATCACACGATAAGCTGTCCACTGTAGGAACCGCTCTCCCTGAAAGGGTTCATTGAGAGTTGAATTTATTTGGGAATTGAAAATATGAATTTGTTCGGGTATTGTTTTTTTCATGTGTGGGTACCTAACTCCATATGTATCAATGTATAACTCCATATATATATATATATATATATATATATATATATATATATATATATATATATATATATATATATATATATATATATATATATATATAATGATTATAATAATACATTTCATTTCCAAGCGCTTTCAAAACTCAAGGTCACAGGATAAGTTTTTTTCTGTGGGTGAGCAGCGGCAGCCACACGCACCAGTGTTCACTGGTGCGTGTAATTTAATTTAAATATATAGCAAGCTAGCTAGCTACTGAATATATAGCTAATAGCTAGCGAATAGATAGCTAACAGCTAACGAATAAATAGCTATTAGCTAGCGAATAGATAGCTAATAACTAGTGAACAGATAGCTGATAGCCATCAAATAGGTAGATATTAGCCAGCGAATAGCTAATAGCTAGACATTCACCAGCTAGTGAATAGACCTTTTTTTCTGATGAAAGAAGAAAGTCTAAGGTTTCTACCACTGTATTAAATTTTTAAAATTTTTATGTAGTCCTAAAACTAAATATTGTGTGGGTCCTGGAATTCAAGTGACATTGACAAAAACCCTGGCACTGAAGAGGATGCATTTTTGCATGTCTGGCAGCGAATGAGTTAAACGGCCAGATGCTCTTTGTAGATTTTGCTGCGTGTTTACGTCTGCCATCTTGAATCAGTCATCCATGATTCTTTCGCACCATCTGTGCGTTAGGCCTGGATCCCGACAAGCACCTGGGAAAATCTCTGGCTGAAATGGCACCCTACCTGAAACAGGTAACGAACCCTTTTGGATCCTCTCAATGGTCATGTTATGCACAGTGATACCTCGGTTTTCGACCATAATCCGTTTCAGAAACCTTTTCGAAAACCGATTTGTTCAAAAACTGAAACAGCACTTTGTACACAGCACAATGTAAAAAATCTTAATCCGTTCAAAGTCTAGAAAACAACTTTTTCACTATTTCATCGCATAAACTGGATAAAAACGTAATAATAGAGTAGGTCATGTGTAAAATTCTATAAAAACAAACTTTTATTTTCACCAATTTTTAACATCAACATTAACATCTGTACATAAAAATCTCTATCTTTCTGTCACGGGGCGTGTTGGCACCTATCCCAGCTGCCTTTGGGCAAACACAGGGCACACTAACTTTTCAAACCATCATCTGCTTGCTTTAAAATCATACTATTCAGGAGATCTTACCCAAATATGTCAGCATTTTCGCAAGAATAAAACAACAACAATATTAATGCATCGGTCACAATGAGACAATGAGGAAGACGTGACATATAAGGAAGTGACGTATAAGGAAGCACAGGGTAGTCAAGTGATGCATTCAGATGCACTCAGTTTGATTGAGAACCAAATTTCGGTTGTATACCGTTTTTGGTTGAAAACCAAATGGGATGAGAACCGAGACGTTCGAAAACCGAGGTTTGACTGTACTTGCAAGAACTGATAAGGGTAATTTTAAGGGATATTATATTCAACATTATCCTTTTTTGTATGAATTGTTCTATTTATGTGTTGCTATATATACTTGCCATATGTGTTTTACAAACAGTAGATTGTAAGATATACTGGTGAATATATGAAAACCAACCACAATGTTGTTCTTTAGCATACAGCTTATTTATGAAATTTAATTTTTTGGTTTTCCGTAGCTTTCCCAGAAATACGGCGTCCATATTTGCGGAGAAGGTGGAGAATATGAAACCTTTACCCTAGATTGCCCCCTCTTCAAAAAGAGGCTCGTCATGTGAGTATTACAGTTCAGAAATTCTATTTTGCAGTGCCATTATTGTTTGATAAATTTTGAGGGAGACTTAGGGCGGCAAGAAAATGGAGTACTGTAGAAATGTCGAGACTGTGGAGTGTGATTCTCCACATGTTCAGGCATAAAATGACTCGTTGGCTAGGTCGTAAATAGTCAAGAGGTCTCTGGCAAGAGATTCCATTTATTCAAAAGGAGATTAAGGGCAGCAAAAACAAAGTGGGGACTTTGGAGTCAATTCTGAAGCATCCAGAGCCAAGGCACAACTGACCAAGTACTAGAAAAACCAGGTCACCGCAGTATAGAGGCACATTTTCAAATGAGACTAAGGGCATCAATGAAATGGGATGTTACATCAAAGCAGACACTATGGACTCAATATCATACTGACATCATGATGGCAATTCTGCTCCAAATACGACTGACCAGCAGTTGCCCTGGTAAGGAGACACACTTTATGTAAGGGGAGCCTGAGGGCGGCTGCTGCAGCGAAGTAGAGATTCTGGTCGCCAACGCAGATTAGAGGATGATGATAAATGTGACATGAGTGACTAGCAGTAACTTGCATCACCCTTAGGGTGCTAAATGTAGTCGTACACATCCGTATCAGATTTTGATAGAAATAGAAAAACATTGAGAATAGAATGGAGTACAGACGCTCCCCTACTTACGAACATTTGAGTTACGAACAACGGTACATCCGAAGATTTTGTAGTAACATATGTAGTATTCTCTCCAGTTGTACATGTACATATCTTTATCGAGCATATATTTTATTAAATGATTATTTTTCAATACAAACCAATACAGGTTACTTATACAAGCCTTCTTATATAAACTTTAAACCTACTTATATAAGCCATAAACATACATTTCATACAAAATATAGCACTGAATCAACTTACGAACAAATTAGGGAGCGTCTGTACGTCCCATGCTAATTTTTTATTTTTATTTTTGCTTTTTCACTGAATGCCTTGAACCCATAACTGCTTTTCTTTCCCTCATTTATTGCAGCGATGCATCCGAGACTGTGATCCACTCAGCGGATGCCTTCGCTCCAGTCGGCTATCTGCGCTTCACCGCTATGCACACGGAGAGCAAAGTCAGCGTGAGTACAGACGCTCCCCAACTTACGAACATTCAAGTTCCGAACAACGGTACATACGAACATTTTTGCGGGTACCGTATGTTGAAAAACTTTCGGACAGAGATGCTGTAAGAATTTACATTGCGCGCCTTTCTCCGGCCGCGCTAGGTAGCGATTGGCTGCGTACTATGCTTCACGAACACATACACACCAAGGCTGACCAATCAGCGGCCGGCGATGCTGAAGTGTTGCCAACGAGTTCAGGCCCCAATCCGCCGTGCTCGCTTACGATTGGCTGCGTAGAGTATGTGGGCGGGGAGGAAATCCCTCTTCCCAGTTGACGCTGCAGGAGGACGCGATGCATAACAAACAGTCATGGCTGCTGGAACCCAAGGATATATGTCGTCGTACTGCAGTAGGCGTGAATTCATTTTACGACCGTTAGAGCGTCTGTGTTTTAGACTTCCCTGTTCAGTGTTCTACTTAAACTTATGAACAAATTCACCTCACGAACTGCCACTCGGAACGTATCTCGTCCATAAGGTGGGGAGCGTCTATACAACCAAACTCATTTGTCAGATGATCTCAATGCTATTTGATACGAAGCGATGAACGTGACTACCAAAACAAAAACAAAACAAAACGAAGTTTGTCCCTCTTTGGTGCTCAATTGCCACCAAAGCACTCAGGTCGAATTAAACGGAAGAACAAAACCCTTCTGTGTGTGATAACGTTGCTCAGGAGGAACACTGAACCCGAGGCGAGAGTTCAGATCAGCATCCAGAGGGGCCGCTCTTTCACATACTCTCTCTCTCTCCTTTCTCTCCCATCCTCCAGCTCTTACATGGCCTACTTTGACGTCTGCAATATTCACTGCTGGCCCAAACTAGGCCCAATTTAATAAACATGTCCCCTCGCATTAGGCCGCTTTGCATTCATGTAGTAGGCTAAGTGTGCCTGGGCGGGGTTTGTAGGGGATGAAGCAAGATTTCAATTCATTATTTTTTTTTGGTTGCTTAGACTCTCTTCTTTCATCAGAAAAAGATATAATTCCCAAATTGTATAGGTCTGGAGTTATATGAGCTTGAAATGAGGGCAACTGTCCAAAATACAATGCAATACATACATGTTGGTTTATATAGCGCTTTAACAAGAGCTGATGCTGGAACAAAGCACTAACATGGAAAAAGGCAAAATGCTGCCCCCTTGTGGAAAAGAAAAAAAAATATTGCCTGAGGCCATGGCCAGCGCTTTATTTTTAAATAATAAATGTGTAAATTGAGCCGCAATTTCCATGTAAATGCCCTAATTCGTTCCAGTGTCCCCCAATATTCAGGTAAAATGTTTTCTAGCGCATATAAATGCAGCCAAATATATAATGAATACATAAATAAAGAAATAATAATAATAAATTTAATTTTAAGCGCCTTTCAAATCTCTCAAGGACACTACAGTCACAGACAAGCATAGGTAGTATAATAAATAAAATACAATCAAAAAATAGAATACAGTAAATGAATGACAGTTATAAATAGAAACAAGAGAAAGAGCTACACAGAAAATGCGATTTTAAATAGATCGGGTTTGCGATGGGATTTGAAGGTGGGAAGAGAATCAATGTTACGAACGTTGGGAGGAAGTGAGTTCCAGAATTTGGGGGCAGAGCAGCTGAAAGCCCTGTCCCCCATCGTGCTGAGAACGGGTAGGGGGGGGGGGGGGGGGGCACACAGAGGTGGAGGGAGGAAGAGGATCTGAGGGAACGAGAGGGAATAGAAATTTGAAGGTCAGATAGTTGAGGGGGCAAGGTTATGGATAGCTTTAAATGTATAAAGAATAATTTTAAAGTTGATTCTATATTTAATAATAATTTTATAATAGATCGCTAGTAGATAGCCAGCGAGATTACTAGCTAGCTAATATATAGCTAATAGATGGCTTATAGATAGCTAGCTAGCTAACGAAAATGATAGAGTTAAATCATTTGAACTCCACACACTAACATCCGAAACTCAGTGTACGATGAACACATGGAAGAGAACATGTGTTCCGCTTTTTGTTGCCTCTTGTGTGTTTACATGTCATGTTGCAGATATGTGGGGGGGGGGGGGGGGTTGGGTTGTTATGGACAGAAAACATACCCCCGTTGCACAGCACCCGTGACCCCGCAGCCTTGCACCCTGAAGCTATATATTTCCTCACCCCACACACTCACATCACATGCCCCCACCCCACCCTGAGGATGCTGAGGGAAGAGCGGAAAGATCCAGGGATAGTCGAGGCGGTTGGGGGGGGGGGGGGGGGGGCGACCAGGGGAGAACCTGCCCCGGTTCAGCCTTCTGAAACTCTTCTCGTCAGGGTGACAGATCGGCGATGACACCAGCACTAGAGGAGACGGCACCGGGCGGGCTCAGGGAGGGGGCGGGCGGGGGGTGACTGCCGTCATTTGCCCTCCGTTAATGCTAGTCAAGCTATTTTTCATGCTGGCAAGGAGAGGAGAGGAGGGGAGGGGTGAAGTATAATTAATTTGATTATCTTATGGCCTAATGCAGTTGACAGCAGATGACGCTGCGGCGGCGGCGGTGGGGGTGAATGAGTTTTGGGTATGGTGACGGGGGATGAAATATGAAATATGTATATAACCGCGGCGGCCGTAGTAGCAGCAAAGCAGGCTTTGGCAGGTAATACGCATGCCTGGAGAGAATGCTAATGATTTGTGATTTAGAAGGCAGACGATAAAGACGAAAACACAAGCGGGGGGGAGGCTCACGTGCTCGTCACATTTGACTGACAGCGGCCGTGATTGAATCTTTTGCTCTCCCAACACACAAGTATGTCAATTGCCTTGTTTTCCATATTCAAGTTACATGTGCCCGGACAGACTCCCTTCACAAGACTGACACGTATTGAAAAGGTTGAGTAATTATGCAGCGTTTTGTCTGCTTTGGCCTCATGTACCCCTCCGCCCCCTTCCATGCACGCTCTAACCCCTAATGGCAGAATGAGATGGCGCAAGCTGTGGCTCGCGCTGGTTGTCCTTGCCAGAATGCCATTGACACGATGACGGAGGAGGCGGAATATGCTGATGGGGCCGGAGACGACCACCATCACCGTCGACAATCTACGACAGACGCTGACCTGAGTTGTCAGCCAGGCCATGGTGAGATTCGTGTATTGTTCCAGCATGCGTTCAGCCATTTATTTATGTCTACGTTGCACATGCGTGTGTCTGAGAAATGGGGGTTGGGGTATGGGTGATCCTTGTGCGTGACGCGAATCTGTGTCATACGCATGGCAATGCCTCCATGTTTGAGTGACTGCTCGGTGCATTTCTATTGCCTCTTCGAATATATACAGTGATATCAGTTTACGAACTTAATTGGTTCCCATAAAATGTGTGTAAGGTAAAAAGTGTGTCTTTCAAACATTAATTTTCCATAGGAAACCATTAAAAATGACAATAATCCGTTTCCAGGTCCCCATAAAACATCATTTTCTACTAAATAAGCCTTAAAACTTCACAAAATATACCTTATTTTATGTATAATAAACATGCTATTGGATTGTAATTAAAGAAATAAACGCTACTGTAGAATAAAGTTGTTTTATTTACCTTTGTAACAAGTTACAAGCTAGCCAGTCAATGGCTAGCCATTCAAAGGATAGCAAAGTAAGCTACTGTGATAACTCAGCTTAAGAACTTAATTGGTTCCCAAAAAAAATGTGTGTAAGGCGAAAAAGGTGTCTTCCAAACATTAATTTCCCATAGGAAACCATTAAAAATGAGAAGAATCCGTTTCCAGGTCCCCATAAAACATAAATTTCTACTAAATAAGCCTTAAAACTACACAGAATATACCTTATTTTATGTATAATAAACATGCTATTGGATTGTAATTAAATAAATAAACGCTACTGTAGAATAAAGTTGTTTTATTTACCTTTGTAACAAGTTACAAGCTAGCCAGTCAATGGCTAGCTATTCAAAGGCTAGCAAAGTAAGCTACCGTGATAACTCATCTTAAGAACTTAATTGGTTCCCAAAAAAATGTGTGTAAGGCGAAAAAGGTGTCTTCCAAACATTAATTTCCCATAGGAAACCATTAAAAATGAGAAGAATACGTTTCCAGGTCCCCATAAAACATAAATTTCTACTAAATAAGCCTTAAAACTACACAGAATATACCTTATTTTATGTATAATAAACATGCTATTGGATTGTAATTAAATAAATAAACGCTACTGTAGAATAAAGTTGTTTTATTTACCTTTGTAACAAGTTACAAGCTAGCCAGTCAATGGCTAGCTATTCAAAGGCTAGCAAAGTAAGCTACCGTGATAACTCATCTTAAGAACTTAATTGGTTCCCAAAAAAAATGTGTGTAAGGCGAAAAAGGTGTCTTTCAAACATTAATTTCCCATAGGAAACCATTAAAAATGAGAAGAATCCGTTTCCAGGTCCCCATAAAACATAAATTTCTACTAAATAAGCCTTAAAACTACACAGAATATACCTTATTTTATGTATAATAAACATGCTATTGGATTGTAATTAAAGAAATAAACGCTACTGTAGAATAAAGTTGTTTTATTTACCTTTGTAACAAGTTACAAGCTAGCCAGTCAATGGCTAGCCATTCAAAGGCTAGCAAAGTAAGCTACTGTGATAACTCAGCTTAAGAACTTAATTGGTTCCCAAAAAAATGTGTGTAAGGCGAAAAAGGTGTCTTCCAAACATTAATTTCCCATAGCAAACCATTAAAAATGAGAAGAATCCGTTTCCAGGTCCCCATAAAACATAAATTTCTACTAAATAAGCCTTAAAACTACACAGAATATACCTTATTTTATGTATAATAAACATGCTATTGGATTGTAATTAAAGAAATAAACGCTACTGTAGAATAAAGTTGTTTTATTTACCTTTGTAACAAGTTACAAGCTAGCCAGTCAATGGCTAGCCATTCAAAAGCTAGCAAAGTAAACTACTGTGATAACTCAGCTTAAGAACTTAATTGGTTCCCAAAAAAATGTGTGTAAGGCGAAAAAGGTGTCTTCCAAACATTAATTTCCCATAGGAAACCATTAAAAATGAGAAGAATACGTTTCCAGGTCCCCATAAAACATAAATTTCTACTAAATAAGCCTTAAAACGACACAAAATATACCTTATTTTATGTATAGTAAATATACTGTTGTATTTTCATGAAAGAAGTGGTTTGGTGTTCATCCGAGTTGTCCATCGATGAAAAGGTTTCTTCAGCCGTTCTCTGTACTTCTTTGAAGGTGTCGGACGTTTCATTCTTCATCTGAAAAGCTTTGTCAGCGAACTGAAGTTGTGCTGGTAGCTCTGGCCCTATGTACTGTATATCCCTAATGGACAGAGGTGACGGTGCCAGACCTCTGCTTTGATAGGTCCCTGCTCTAAGGTTGGGCAGGCATTGGACTACTAATTGAAGCTAATCTGACTACTTTTTTTTGTCCTGTCTGATTATGACACCAGGGCAAATGGGGCAATCAGAGCCAGTCATAGAACATAATCAGACCGAACAAAAGAAGTAATCAGATTAGCTTCAGGGAGTAGTCCACTACTTTCCCCCAAACTTAAAGCAGGGACCTATCAAAGCAGAGATCTGGCACCCCCACCTCTGTCCATGACCAGCACAACTGTAGTTTGCTGACAAAGCTTTTTGGATGAGGAGCGAAACCTCCGACACCTTCAAAGAAGTACAGATGACAACTAAGGAACCTTTTCATCAAAACACATGAAGGTTGTAAAGAAAAATAAAAAAATAGACCATATATAGTTAACTGCAAACAATTTTGAGCCACTAAGGACCACACGCTTCTTAAGCCGACATGACAAAAACGCTACAGTAGACAGACTCTAAAAAAAATTCCATCATTGTGGTCAAAGTCAGCAAAGACCTGCCTCATTTTCGTTTTGTATCAAAATTGGACTGTGTTAAAAACCTGCTCACCTTCTCCTCCTCCATATTTACATCACTCCCCGCAGATATCCCTCCGTCGTGCTCCTCCAGAACTTCTCAGGGCTATCAGTGGATTTCTGGTATCAACGGGTTGCTAAGCCAAGATCCAGGAATCCAGGGCCAAGCTTCAGCAGCTTTTGCACTCTTGAAAAGTACGCAAAGAACCAGAATAAGTGCTTATTTATCTCTCTCCATTGGCACATTTCTGTTTGTTAAAACAAGCTATGCTGAAGCGCTATTTTTAGTATCGGGTCAACCATGTATGGTGAGCAGATACCATTCGAGTGCCGTAAACCGCAGTGTTGGGTGTAATTGTCATTGTTATGGCATTTTGACATTTTTGAGATGCCTAGAAATGTCTAAATTGAACACACATGCCAATGTTAGCGAACCTCGTTAGCTTTGGATGCTTCCATATTTAGGTTAGCCTTTATTTGTCTCACAGTGGAATATATACAGTAAAGTCTCGTTATATCGATATTCAAGGGAGTCCGAAAAAATATCGATATAACCGGGACTATCGATATATCCGACCCTGTTTGCATGTAATTTTCTCCGTGCGTGCATAGAAATAGTATCGATATAACCGGGACTATCGATATATCCGATATCGATATAACGAGACTTTACTGTATTTGAGTCCATAATTGATTTTTATTAATTTCAACAAGGAAGAATTATGTATAGGTACAATACAACCATTGAATAACCATTGTAGTTTTTCCTTGAGCTAATGCTCAAGGTACACCGAGGAGCTTATATGAGTACAGCACACATGCTAACGTTAGCTCACCTCGTCCATTTATCTTGAGTTCTGTAGACTGTAGCATGATTATACACAGATGTTGCCCCTTTTTTGTTGTGTTTAATTTCAACAATGACTTGCTATTGTTGCTTTTCTATTAGCAAGGGTGGGCTCTACAAGGCATTTTGTTGCGAAAGTTGGGCTCATTTTGTTTTGGGCACTGTAGTGTCATACGCCACTGTCTCTTGTTTGTGGTGACGGATGGTTTTCTCGCTCCTCTTTGATGCATTTTTTTTTCTACTTAGACATTTTTCAGACCATTTATATTTGGAACTGCATCTGAGATGTTTTTATCGCTTTGTTTTGGTACTTTTTAAAATTGCGACCGAATTTCTTTCTCTCCTCCATTTCATTGATCTTTTCCTTCTATTGGCTTTGTTATCATGCATGAGGTGTAGCGACAAAGCCTGACTGAGGTCTTGTCCCGTGTTTAAAGCGCTCGACAACACAGCAGGGGAGACCAAGGCCTTGTGTCATGTGAGACGATGGCTGCTGGAACGGAATAGCGAACAGCGACCTCGCCACCAAACAAGGACAAGCACTTCAAATGTACCCCAGTGCCAGATGCTTCTTCATTGGGCGGTGTTATCGTTTTTGCCCTGCAGTTGTTTAAAAAGAGTGCAGTCTGTCTCTCTCTCTCACTTTTTTGCAGTTTTTTTTTTTTTTTTTTTTTGATGGAGAAAGAGGAGCGAAAGATGAAAAGCATATTTAATGTTTATCGCGGTGCTGGGCTGAATTGCCTGCACAACGTCGAGACAATATTAAACAAGTTAATATTTAATGAACGGCCTCTTTGTATGAGGATGAAGTAGCGCGAGACGGTGGTGTTGGCAAAGGCAAAACAAACTTGAAGCTCTTTCAAATGATTGCAAAGGGGAGACTTGGCTTTGAGCGCTTTTTGTTTTTGAGCCTGTGTTTGCACTCGACTTGCATGCACGCTGCGCAAGATTACGGGGAGGGACAAACACCATTAGCGCTTTACTGAGGTTTCAGTGGTGTTAAAAATGCATCAACAAAACGATCTTCAGCACAAAGCCAATGCTTTGCAAATGCACAGGTTTTTTTTTTTTTTTTGCAAAGCATTGCCTCAAGGATCAACACCCCCCTCACCCTCCCAAAAAAGAAGTTGTATGCATGCTTGCACATTGTCAGTGCTAATCTTCAAACCGAATTGCTTAACCTGACCACAAAGTTGGGTTTTTTTGGCTGCCTATAGTGAATACTTGTCCACATTTTACTTTGAAAATATCGATCAAGACTCAACAAAAATGCTTCATTTTGCTCACAAATTTGAAAAGAACAAAAAAAAAAACGTATCACATTTTGGACGTTTTTTAATGGAATGATAATAGCAGTCAAATGTATTATCACCGTTCAGTAAAAAAAAAAAATCCACAAAACAACAGCCAATATTTTCCGTCAAATGAATAAATTCTGTTTATTAAGCCACATATCCAAACAAATGTATAGAGTTATATCTGCGTATAGGCGATTAACTTTCAAAATAATAATAATACATTTCATTTATAAGTGCCTTTCAAAACTCTGTCACTTTACAGTCACAGGATACGATTTTATGTGGGTGAGCAGCGACAGCCACACGCGCAAGCGTTCACTCAACCCGGAATAACTCAGATAGAAAGCTAGCTAGCTAGCTAATAGATAGCTAATAAATAGCTAATAGATAGATAGCTACATTGCGGATAGATAGCTAGCTAGATAGCTAGTTAGCTAATACATAGCTTATAGATAGCTAGTTAGCTAATACATAGCTTATAGATAGCTAGTTAGCTAATACATAGCTTATAAATAGCTAATTAGCTACATTGCGAATAGATAGCTAGATAGCTATCCTTCTATCTAGATAGCAAATGTATAGCTCGCTAGATAGCTTGCTAGCTAGATATCTAGCTAGATAGCAAATATATAGCTAGCAAGATATATCTTTTCTTTAATACTTGCGCTATGTACAGTTTTTTTATGAAACATTTACAGTATATATTTCAGTCTTCTGAGATTTCTATTATGCTTATATAATATCTTGTTTTTTTTATCCTTTCACCCCACCACCCACCCCATCCCCTTTCAAATTGCTGCTATGTTCTGCAAATTTCCCCATTGTGGGACAATTAAAGATCTGATTCTGATTCTGAGATAGCTTGCTAACTAGATAGCAAATAGATAGCTGGCTGTGTTATCGCTTTGTTTCAGCTTCAGCTGTTGTTAAAGCGCTATATAAACTAATTTGTCTGGATTGCATTGTGTTTTGGACAGCCAGCTCTCATTTCAGGCTGAGATAGCTCCAGACCCATATCATTTAGGAATTAACTAGCTAGCAATTTAGCTGGGTATCTAGCTAGCTATCTAATTGATATCTATCATCTATCTATCATTGACACTGCTGCTCCATGCAACCAGGTCAGCTGGATTCCATAGGCTGGAAAATGAAGGACATCATACTTGTTCACCTGTATGTGAGGAACATGGACGATTTTGGTTCTCTAAATGGCATCTATCAGAACCACTTTGCCACCAACCCTCCTGCTAGGTACAAAACGCAATGAACCGCTTCATATTCAAGGCGGTCATTATAAAACATTCCTTTTTGCCATTCAGGATATGTGTCCAGGCGTCACTGCCTGCTGGCCATCTGCTCCAGATGGACTGTCTCCTCCATAAGTGGACAAAGCCCGCCACTGAGGATTGTTTTCATCGTAGAGAGGCACTGCACGTGCAGAGTTTCTCTCACTGGGCCCCAGCGAACATTGGGCCCTATAGTCAAGCCCTCAGGGTAAGATGGCTACACTTTGACCATATTTTGAGAAAATGAGGTTTGGATGGTGTGTTGTGGTAGTTGCATGGACGTTGGGGATGATTAAAATTGAACAAGAAAATAACACAAATATAGATTCTTAAAATACAGTGATACCTCGAATTACGAACGCTTTAGCTCACGAACTTTTCCCCTTACGAACATTTAAATTTGCGAGAATATAATCTCGGCATGCAAACTAGTTTTCGGGCAACACATGGAGCGCCACGATGGCTGGTGGACTAGTTTTCGGCGGAAGAACACCAAACCACACGGCCGAACAGCGCCACCGTGGCTGCCGGACTACTTTTCCACAACCCCTTTCTTTCGGTGCACTCAGTACAGACGTGGTTTGTTATCGTACTTTTGCTATTTTTGGCACAGAAAAAGACCCCACCACAGGCTAGGGTTAAACCGAAGAGGACACAAAAGAAAATTACGGTCGAGCAGAAGAAGGAGACCATTGAAAAACACGAACGAGGTGTGCGTTTGGGTGACTTAGCGTCCCACTACCAGTATGCTAAGTCGACCATTGCTACGTATGGCTAAGGGTGTTTCTGTGTTGTCTAAGCAACGGTCTCAGGCAATAGAAGAGGTTGAAAATTTTATGTTGATTTGGATTAACGAAAAGCAGCTATCAGGGGACAGTGTGTGAGGGTATTATCGCCGAGAAAGCATGGCAACTTCTATAGGGTATCATCAAGAGGCAATACCAATCCATCACAAAGGTAAATAAAACAACTTTATTATATAGTACAGTCGATGTATTTAATTACAATACAATAGCACATTTATTATCAAATAATGTATATTGTGTGTAGTTTTAAGGCTTATTTAGTTGACAATTATGTTTTATGGGGACCTGGAAACGGATTATTCTAATTTTTAATGGTTTCCTATGGGAAATGAATGTTGGGAAGACACACTTTTCGCCTTACACACATTTTCTGGGAACCAATTAAGTTCGTAAACTGAGGTATCACTGTAGCTTACTTTGCTAGCTTCTGAATGGCTAGCCGTTGACTGGCTAGCTGGTAACTTGAGGCGTCGGCTACATTGTCAGGAATGTATTTGGGGAAAACAAGGGAAGGCAATACGGCATGTACGTGTCTAGATTCACACGGATGCAGAATATGTGTCTCTGCAATTTCAAACCATAACATACAGAACCAAACACAGCATTACGAAAAACATCGAGTAAATCTGACATCCTGAGAACTCTCAAGGCTGCAAATCTTGGGATCCAAAGTGAGCTTGAGTCCGTGAGGTGTGTTGAGTCACAGTGATACGCGCTGTCAAAGCAACTAAGCGAAAGGCTAATCCATACGTGTTGTAACTCATACACAGATTTGACTGTGGAATCAAGGACAAGCATGCAGGAGACGGACACTATCCTTGTTGACAGTAGCTTGACAAGTGTAATCCCGGATAATACGTACTTGGTAGACAAACAAATAAACAAATGGAGAAAAAAAATGCAGGGATGAGCGCTTCACCACAGCACCGCAATTCCCACAGCTCTGACGTTGGTATATGACATTCTTTCTGGGATCCAAGTGATAAAAATGGAGACACACTTCCGACAGCGAGGGACAGAATCGGACAAAACCACAATCATACGCTGCACTGCAGTGCACATATACGGCAATGAAGGCAAATATCATGGGAACGTCCGCAGAGATCCTCTGAATCCCGGCATTTGTCCACCAATTTTGACGTTATGCTTTTTGCAAACCATGACACGGACGTAACAATTATAACTTGTGTCTGTGATGTGTCAGGTGTCACTTAAAAACAAGGAATGAGTTGTGGAAAGTCACTGCGAAAGCAAACGAGTACCTTATCAACGTGGGTTATTACATTTAGAAGTGGACCTTTTTTTCCAGCTGGATAAGTGCCACTACAGCCAAAAACAGATTACAAAATAAAGTATTCCACAAACATTGTAGCTATGGGACACAAATAAATGCCCCCCCACCCCCAAATTACCTTTGAAACGATTTCAATCACAAATATATTTGTGTACTGTATTTTCCGGAGTATAAGTTGCATCCTCAATGAAAAATCCGAAGAAAAAAAAAATCCGAAAAAATATCGATATAACCGGGACTATCGATATATCCGACCCTGCGCGCATGTAATTTTCTCCTTGCGTTCATAGAAATAGTATCGTAATAAGCAGTACTATCGATATAACCGATATCGATATAACGAGACTTTACTGTATTTTCAAACCTTTTCCATATACAGTATAAGGCGCACTGGACATAAGACGCACCTTGAATGAATGAAAAAGGTTTTCCCAATATAATACAGTGATACCTTGGCTTCCGAACTTAATTGGTTCCCAGAAAGTGTGTGTAAGTCGAGAAATGTGTATTCCAAACATTAATTTCCCATAGGAAACCATTAAAATAAGAATAATCCGTTCCCAGGTCCCCATAAAACATAATTTTCACCTAAATAAGCCTTAAAACTACACACAATATACCTTATTTTTTGTATAATAAATGTTCTATGGTATTGTAATTAAAGAAGTAAACTGGGGAAATGGAGTCGGTGGCTGCTGACAGACGTTGCGAGACCTGTTGTGGCTCAATATGACTTCACATATAAAGCACACCT
Source organism: Hippocampus bargibanti (assembly GCF_051943395.1). Lineage (NCBI taxonomy): Eukaryota > Metazoa > Chordata > Actinopteri > Syngnathiformes > Syngnathidae > Hippocampus > Hippocampus bargibanti. The sequence continues at coordinate 4,788,736 of NC_142742.1, read as the reverse complement.
GCGTACAAGGCGCAGGGTCATCTTTTGAAGAAAATCGAGACTTTTGGGTGCGCCTTATACACTGGAAAATACGGTAATTAAAATTGGACAATTTCTTGTGTGACACCCGTTAATCTCAGATAGTCACGGCACAGTGTTTGGGAATCACCAGTCTAAACCTTTAGTCCTCTATCGGAATGGACCCCGTCCCTGGACGTCCCGCTGTTAATGATTATTCTCATTCCAAGCCATCTGAGAAAACAATGCTTGTTCAACAACCTCTCTTCGGCGCAATTACTTAATTTGATCAAAAGCACGTATGAAATGACGCTTGAGTGCAAATGGGGGATCATTTTGTTCCATATTGATACAATTAACCCCTCGCTGGGAACCTGTCATCACCGCCACCATCTTGGGGGGAAGCTCCTCATAAACGGCCGACTGTGATACTAGAATTTATAAGAGAATCAGCAATCAAAAATGCTATCTCAGCGTTTTTAAAGAGGTTTATACAATTATGGAACAAATATGTTGCGGTGATTACGATTTCCGCTTGAGGGATTATAATTAATATAATCCATTAAAAAAATTACAAACCGAATGAAGTGAATTATCTCGAGGATCTTAATATGATTACGGTAAAAAATGTGGGCCTGGAAAATAATGTAATTGTGATTTCCTCAAATATTACTATTGGGATTTGATGCATGATTTAAAACCATATTTTTTCACGATCCCCGCGAAGCTCATTCAGATATTTCAATCCGTCAATAATCAACAGGTGCATCTTTCATTCTCCAAGTGAAGACATTAATTATTATGGGTAAAATTATACGATCCTGTTGGTATTTTATTAATGAGTAAGGCTATATACACCCACACAAACTTCAGGCTAAGTGATTGGATTGGATTGGATTGGACTTGCCTTTATTAGTCTCACAGTGGAGAAATTTACATTTGTTATGTTGGAATTTTCACAGGCTTCCCTAAATCAAACCCCATAAAGTAATTTCTCACTCATAAGAAATATATTAATTGTTATTATGGGAAAAATAATATGATCCCGTTGGTATTTCATTAATGGGTAAGGCTATATAGTGATACCTCATTTTACGAATTTAATTGGTTCCCAGAAAGTGTGTGTAAGGCAAAAAGTTAATCTGCCAAACATTTATTTCCCATAAGAAATCATTAAAAATGAGAATAATCCGTTCCCAGGTCCACATAAAACCTAATTTTCTACTAAATAAGACTTAAAACTGCACAAAATATACCTTATTTTATGTATAATAAATGTGCTACTGTATAATAAACTGTCCTGTATAATAAAGTCATTTTATTTACCTTTGTGATGGTCGTCGATGTAGTTGCCTCTTGATGATATCCAAGTGAATTTGCCGTGCTTTCTCGGCGATAATACCCTCACTCGCGCTGTCCCCTGCTAGCTGCTTTTCATGAATCCAAATCAACATAAAATTTTCAATCTCTTCTATTGCCTGAGACCGTTGCTTAGACAACACAGAAAAAAACCTTAGCCACACGTAGCAATGGTCGATTTAGCATACTGGTACTGGGACGCTAAGTCACACAAACGCACACTTTGTTCGTGTCTTTCGATGATGTCCTTCTTCTGCTCGACCGTAATTTTCTTTTGTGTCCTCTTCGGTTTAACCCTAGCCTGTGGTGGGATCTTTTTTGGTCCCATAATAGCAAAAGTACTCCACTCGATAACAAACCACGTCTGCACTCAAAGGAAGGTGTGAAGAAAACTAGTCCGCCAGCGCTATGTGGTTTGCTCCGTCCGCCGAAAACTAGTTTGTTTGCCAATATTATATTCTCGCTAATTTAATATTTGTAAGGTGAAAAGTTCGTGAGCTAAAGCGTTCGTAAACTGAGGTATCACTGTATATACCTACACAAACACACTTCAGGCTAAGGATTGGTGTTGTGTTAGAATTTTCACAGGCTTTCCAAAATAAAACAAAGTAATTTCTCACTCATCAGATTCGCTCGCATGTCGCAGCCCAGCCTCTTATTATTGCTTGTAAAAAAATTCAACAGGTGTGCCGAGGGGGGGGGGTCCACGAAAACTGTTCCTCATAACATTCTTTCAATAAGCGAAGCCGTAATGCATCAGTATCGTATTAAAAGGCTTCCTCTTGTAAATCTCGTAGTTGAAACGAGATACTGGGGAACATCCACGACTGTGTTTTCTTCCGTGCGGTTTGGAGTTTGTTTTATTGCATTCCAACCCCCGCCCGCTTCTTGTTGTGCGTTCCCGGCAGAGTCTCTATAATCGGTTGCTTTTTTTTCCCCCAAAAAAGCCTTGTCAACATTTGTCATAAACTTGTCTTGCTTGAAATAATTAAAACAACAATTACTGCACCCCTCCTCGGCCAACGTGAGCAATTTAATTTTGGATCGGCGTTGTAAATTCATCGACAAGACAGATATTTACAGCCTTGCAAAGTCTTCAAATTTAAAACCAAATGCAGTTGCTAGCTTTTTTACTCATTCACTGCCATTCCCGATTTTGTTCGGGAATTGAAAAGCATGACGTAGAGCACAGGTGTCAAAGTCAAGGCCCGCGGGCCAAATCCGTCCCGCCACATCATTTTTTTCGGCCCGCGAAAGCAAATCAAACTTGTCAAATTCCATGATGATTGCTTAAATCTGAGCCAAAATTTCATATTTTTGGATGTCAACCACAAAAAAAGTCATTATTCTTGACTTCAGATTTGAAAACGAGTTATTCATTAATTTGCTGTGTGCTCTATATGTAATATTTGAAGGGATTTAAACATTCTAATGGGTTCCCCAAATTCATAACGGCCCTCGAGAGGAAACCATAACTACAATGTAGCCCGCGGCAAAGAATGACTTTGACACCCCTGACGTAGAGCGTCATTCCCGAATTTGTTTGGGTTCGGTTTTTCTTGCCGATAAAGCCCTGATCAGACCTCTTGCAATGTTTTCCCTTCCACGAGGGGGCAGCATTTGCCTTTTATTTATGTTAATGCTTTTTACAGCTTCAGCTATTGTTAAAGGACAACCAACACCATTTTTTTGTTTCCTAACTGACATCAGAAAAACGTTTTATAGCATCTAAACTACCCAAAACATGCAGGCTGATAAAAATCACTTAAAGTGTCCCAAAACTGCCACAAAATGAGCTTTAAAACTGGGGAGATTTAGAAAGTCCCGCCCCCCTTGTTCGTGACGTCACGCCAACATACTCCTTCACAAACTGCCTTGCTCCAGAATCAAAACAATGGCTTCAGAGAGTTCAGATTCGGAGAAGATGCTTTCTTATTACTCATCCCGTTATGAATATAATTCAAATAGTTCTGAAGAGGAAAGCATAAATGTTTGCAATCGATTAAAGAAGTCTTTCGGTATCAATTCGAGCCGTCTGGACTCCAATGTAGCGCTGAGAAAATGCACAAGATGGCGCACAAGCTTCGTTGGAAATGGGCTGATTTGTCCGCTGGGAATTTGTGTCAACTTACACCTTCCCTATGTCATCAACTCGAAAACAAGACTTCCTGAATATTCAGTGCGAGTCTTAAAACATAAAATATAGCTATATGCGGTGGAATCTTTGTAAAATGCGCTCAGCAGAAGTCATTTGAAGTGATTTTACAAATTATGGACGCAACTTGTCAGGAAGTGTCGGTTGTCCTTTAAAGCGCTATATAAATCAATTGAATGTATTGTATTTTGTACATCTACCCCAATTTCAAGCTCAGATAACTCCACACTCCTATAACTTTGGAATGAACTCTTTTTTCTGATGAAAGGAGAGAGCTTAAGGTTTCTAACGCTGTAATTTAATGTTGATGTAGTCCTAAAACTCAATATTCTGTGGATCCTGGAATTTGAGTGACAATGACAAAAACCCTAGCACTTGGAGTGGACATATTTTTGCACATGGTCTGGCAGTGAATGAGTTAAATAAAATTAACAAGCAAACCTTTAAACAATAGACAGAGAGTCTCTGTCGCTGAAATGCAGTCAGTGAATAGAGCGATCAATCACTGCCAACAGTCTTTGAAAAGAATTTGTTGACCAATAATTGTTCTTCTTTGTGGCAATCTGGCTTGTTCCTTGAAAAACGTGCTGTGTTTTTGTAGTTCAATAAAAAATGTAAGATAATGTAGTATATTTTACGTCACTTCTAAAAACATGATACATGGTCGCTGAGTTAAAAAAAAAAAAAAAAAGCTCTTGCTGGACATCCATTTTCCTCTGCGTTATTGCACACGTGAATTTTCCTCGTTCGATCTTGTGGCTGAAAGTCGCAAACATGTTGATTAGCTTGGCACATGACGGATGCGAGACCTTCAAAGTTGTCATCCGGCAACCCGCCTTGTCATGCGGAATATCGAGTCCTGACATATTTTTGCTTGAATTTTGATTTAAAGAATTGGTTAACCTTTAGGTTGTCAAATGGGGGGGGGGGGGTGGGGGGGGTGGGGGTATGCCGTTTTTGCCTTGAAGCCCTTCGCTTACCTGATTCGCATTCATTATTTCTCAATGTGGTTGCATCAAACCATCTTGCTATTAATTGTTTTCGCTGTCTTATCAGAGATCCAATTCCAAAAGGCGCCCGCCAATTGTACCGGACACTATTTGCATAATCCTATTAAGATGCTTTACCGCTTTAGTGCATCCATCAATTAACCGATGAAGCAAAGATGGTGATGTCAAACCGTCACTTAAACCAAAAATCCAAAGCAACAAAAATGTCATAGCCGGAGCTAAACAATTCTACCCACTTATTGTTATAGAAATATAAGTCTACTTCTAAAGTAGAGTAAATGTAACTTTATTGTCTTGGGGGAAAATCCTACCGGACCCTTCGTACCCTGCTCACCACCTTTTTCAGCTACTCCCCTAAGGAAGGCGCTACCGATCCAGCAGACATTTAAACTAGCTAGCTCTCTCGCTGGCTATCTTACTTATATAGCTAGTTGTATAGCTGGCTATTTATTGGCAATCTATTAGCTTTCTATTAGCTATCTATTTGCTACCCATTAGCTAACTGGCTAGCTAGCTATCTGGCTGGCTATCTATTAGTTACATCGCTAGTTGTATAACTGTCTAGCTGCTATCTAATGGCAATCTATTAGCTTTCTATTCGCTATCCATTTGCTATCGATTAGCTCACTGGCTGGCTAGCTAGTTATCTGGCTGGCTATCTATTAGTTATATGGCTAGTTGTCTAGATGTCTAACTGCTATCTATTGGCTATATGTTAGCTTTATATTAGCTATCTATTTGCTATCTATTAGCGAACTGGCCGATAGCTAGCTGTCTGACTGGCTATCTATTAGTTATATAGCTAGTTGTCTAGCTGGCTATCTATTCGCTATCTATTAGCTTTCTATTAGCTATCTATTTGCTATCAGCAAACTGGCCGGATAGCTATCTATCTGACTGGCTATCTGTTGATTATATAGCTAGTTGTCTAGCTGCTAACTATAGGCTGTCTATTAGCTTTCTATTAGCTATCTATTTGCTACCTATTAGCGAACTGGCCGGCTAGCTATCTGGCTGTCTATCTATTAGTTATATAGGTAGTTGTCTAGCTGGCGATCTATTCGCTATCTATTAGCTTTCTATTAGCTATCTATTTGCTATCTATTAGCTAACTCGTCGGCTAGCTAGCTATCTGGCTGGCTATCTATTAGTTATATAGCTAGTTGTTACCTTAAGCTTAGTCATGCTGATGATGTGATACAAGAGTGAATGGGGCAATCAGAGGGATTTTATTTAGGGATAAATATAGGGCCAGAGTATGCAGCACAACTTTTTTTTGCTGACGAAGCTTTTCGGATGAGGAGCAAAACATCCGCCACCTTCAAAGAAAGTACAGATGATGCCTGAATAATCTTTTTCATCACTAGTGCAGCATGTTCGACCAATGACAAATTCCTTGGCCAATAAAGATGATTCTGATCTTGATTTTGAATACCAAAAAAAGCAGTGAAACTTTATCCCCTGTCCCCGCTCGTCGATATTTACCGATTTAAAACGGGTAGAGTGGCAAAGGTTAACGAGTCGATGAAAATCGAGCTCCGGACTGCTCTGAAAGTTGTCGTCACTCATGTTAACTTGTACTTGTTTCCTTTTCTGAATACCAGAATGACGTGTGATGCCATGAAACTTTTTGTCTTAATACTTGTTGAGTGACGGTCAGGATGACGACTGATTGAGTTCCCACCTGCCTGCACTTCTCCTCCTTCCACCCATAC
>NC_142742.1:3875000-3887500 GCF_051943395.1 Hippocampus bargibanti | reverse complement strand
AGCAAGCTAGCTGCTATCTGTTAGCTACCTACTGGTTGACTATCTATCTTGCTATCTAGCTAGCTATTTGGCTGGCTATCTAGAGAGCTAGCTGCTATCTGTTAGCTACCTACTGGTTGACTATCTATCTTGCTATCTAGCTAGCTATTTGGCTGGCTATCTAGCAAGCTAGCTGCTATCTGTTAGCTACCTACAGGTTGACTATCTATCTTGCTATCTAGCTAGCTATTTGGCTGGCTATTTAGCCAGCTAGCTGCTATCTGTTAGCTACCTACTGGTTGACTATCTAGCTAGCTATTTGGCTGGCTATCTAGCAAGCTAGCTGCTATCTGTTAGCTACCTACTGGTTGACTATCTAGCTTGCTATCTAGCTAGCTATTTGGCTGGCTATCTAGCAAGCTAGCTGCTATCTGTTAGCTACCTACTGGTTGACTATCTATCTTGCTATCTAGCTAGCTATTTGGCTGGCTATCTAGAGAGCTAGCTGCTATCTGTTAGCTACCTACTGGTTGACTATCTATCTTGCTATCTAGCTAGCTATTTGGCTGGCTATCTAGCAAGCTAGCTGCTATCTGTTAGCTACTTACTGGTTGACTATCTATCTTGCTATCTAGCTAGCTATTTGGCTGGCTATCTAGCAAGCTAGCTGCTATCTGTTAGCTACTTACTGGTTGACTATCTATCTTGCTATCTAGCTAGCTATTTGGCTGGCTATTTAGCCAGCTGTCTACTTGCTATCTGTTAGCTACCTACATGGTGGCTATCTAGCTAGCTGTATAGCTAGCTATCTGGCTGGTTATCTAGCTAGCTATCTATTTGCTATCTGTTAGCTAACAGAGGTCAGCCAGTAGGTAGGCTATCTGGCTGGCTATCTAGATAGCTACCTATTTCCTATCTGTTCGCTACCTACTGGCTGGCTTTCTAGCTAGCTGTTTATCGAGCTATCGGCCTGGTTATATAGCTAGCAATCAATTTGCTATCTGTTAGTTACCTACTTGCTAGCTATCTAGCGAACCATCTGGTTGGCTATCTAGCTTGCTATCTAGCTAGCTATTTGGCTGGCTATTTAGCCAGCTGTCTACTTGCTATCTGTTAGCTACCTACATGGTGGCTATCTAGCTAGCTATATAGCTAGCTATCTGGCTGGTTATTTAGCTAGCTATCTATTTGCTATCTGTTAGCTAACAGAGGTTAGCCAGTAGGTAGGCTATCTGGCTGGCTATCTAGATAGCTACCTATTTCCTATCTGTTCGCTACCTACTGGCTGGCTTTCTAGCTAGCTGTTTAGCGAGCTATCTGCCTGGTTATATAGCTAGCAATCAATTTGCTATCTGTTAGTTACCTACTTGCTAGCTATCTAGCGAACCATCTGGTTGGCTATCTAGCTTGGTATCTAGCTAGCTATTTGGCTCACTATTTAGCCAGCAGTCTATTTGCTATCTGTTAGCTACCTACATGGTGGCTATCTAGCTAGCTATATAGCTATCTATCTGGCTGGTTATCTAGCTAGCTATCTATTTGCTATCTGTTAGCTACCTACTGGCTAGCTATGTAGCTAGCTATCTGGCTGGCTATCTAGTTAGCTACCTATTTCCTATCGGTTAGCTACCTACTGGTTGGCTTTCTAGCTAGCTATCTAGTGAGCTATTTGGATTGGATTGGATTTGCCTTAATTAGTCTCGCAGTGGAGAAATTTACAAACATTAAATTAAATTTATTTATTTATCTGGCTGGTTATATAGCTAGCAATCTATTTGCTATCTGTTACTTACCTACTTGCTAGCTATCTAGCTAACTATCTGGCTGGCTATCTAGCTAGCTATCTATTTGCTATCAGTTAGCTACCTACTGGCTGGCTCTCTTGCTAGCTATTTGGCTGGCTATCTAGCTAGCTATTTGCTATATGTTAGATCCCTACTGGCTGGCTATCTAGCTATCTATTAGCTATCCAGCTAACTAGCTATTATATATTTAGCTGGTTAGCTCTCTAGTTGTCTATCTATATGTCTGTGACTGTAAAGTGTCCTTGAGAGCTTTGTAAGGCGCTTAAAATGTAATGTATTATTACTATTATTATCTAGCTGGGTATCTATTAGCAATCTATTAGATAGCTAGCTAGCTTTCTATCTATTTGAGTTATTCCGGGTTGAATGAACGCTGGCGCGTGTGGCTGCCACTTCTCACCCATAGAAAAAGGTATCCTGTGACTGTAAAGTGACCTTGAGAGTTTTGAAAGGCGCTTATGAATGAAATGTATGATGAATATTATTAACAGGAATATATTTTTGCATGAGACAGCGGCGCTTTATAAAACATGTAAAACAGTCGCGCAACTTTTTGCATGAGGGGAGTAATGATCAAGAATAATCAGTGCGATGGCCTAAAAATAGATGTGATGAAAGAAAACGCTGCGGATAATTTTTTTTGACAGGAAGTGAAAACGAGGGAGGAGGGTCGGACATCGCTGAGCTGCTGCTCGCTCGCCGCGGTTACTACATCACGCACGTCAGCGTCGATTACATTAAAACGGCGTCAGGCCTCAGCGGGCGGACTATAGTTGTCTTTACAAGGTCAGAGCGGGAGCTTTTTTTAAAAAGATAGATTTTTATTTCAAGATATTTGTTTCCTTAAAGGACAACCGACGTCACTTTTTTGTTTCTTAACTGACATTAGAAAAACGTTTTAGAGCATCTAAAATACCCAAAACACGCAGTATAATGTTTTTATTCAAATGCAAAACACCAATAAAAATGACTTAAAGTGTCCAAAATCTGCCAAAAAAATTGAGCTGCGAATTGGGCATTTTCTGAAAGTCCCGCCCCCATTTCGTGACGTCACGCCAAGACGTTTTAGCATTGCTTGTGAATCAAAACAATGGCTTCAGATTCGGAAAATATGCTTTCTTGTTCCACACCCAGTTATGAATATGATTCAAATAGTTCTGAAGAAGAAAGCATACATGTTTGCAATCGATTAAAGAATTTATTCCGTGCCATTTTGAGGCAACATTGGGGAGAAACGATCACCAGAAAAGAGGCACAAAATGGCGACCTCATGTGGCCACCTCCGTTTCCACAGGCTGATAAATTCCTTATATGGAGCTTTGACACCCTCTTCTGGTGGATTTTGGGTGCAACACAAGGTTTTCAGACCAAACAATACAGCAAAATACATTGACGTGATGGGAGGACTGCTAGAATGTGTCTTTTTTTCGGTCAGGGAGCGTTCCTTTAGTGACATCACATACATACTCGTTACCAACTGAAAAACAAGACTTCCTGAATATTCAGCGCGAGTCTTAAAAGGTAAGATATAGCTATACGCGATGGAATCTTTGTAAAATACGCTCAGTAGAAGTCATTTGAAGTGATTTTACAAATTATGGACACAACTTGTCCGGAGACGTCGGTTGTCCTTTAAAGTGATTGTACAAAGGCAAAAAACAGGGCAGCAGAGGAGACGTATAATGAACCGGCGAGGGAAAAGGGCGGAGGATACTGAGAACCCTGGTGGTGGAAGGTGATGCCTCCTTATCTCCCCACCCGCCGCTCCGCGATGAGAGCCGAGCTGTAATCCCGCCTGCCTAACATACTAGCATCAACATGCACCGGGGCAAACGTGGCGAGGGGCGGTCACACGTGGATCGTCAATCCTTCAAACGGTCAGATTGGCGACGGCGCTACGTGTGCTAACGCACACAAGAACACAAATGCGATGTTTGCTGTGCGCAAGCCTTTGAGCCCAGCCGGGTTAGCCGCTGACTTGAATGCTGATTGGGGCATCAGCCATCTGCCAGCTGACTCATTTGCACGAGCACACGATGGGAAGTCAAAAGTCCACTGACCAAAACTTAAATGTCAAGCGAAACAACATCCATCCTGAGCGCCGCACTGACTTTTTTTTTTGTGGATGGATGAAAGCTGTGAGGATTAAGTGGAGGGAAAGGAACAGTTAAATAAAGGAACAAACAAATAAATAACTAAAAATAAATAGCCAGATAAATAAATAAATAAATAAAAATTAAATATAACATAAATAACCAGATAGATAAATAAATAAACAGATAAATATATAAATAAATAAAAATAAATAAACAAAATAAATAAATAGCCAGATAGACAAATAAATAATGCCAGATAAAAAAATAAAAAAATAGATAAATAAGAAGTAGGCAGATAACTAAACAATAAGTAAATAAACAAACAAATAAATAAATGAAAATAACTAGCAAGATAAATAAATAACCAGATAGATAAATAAATAAACAGATAAGATAAAAAAAACAGATAAATAAATACATAAATAAATAAATAAATAACGAGATAGATAAATAAATAACCAGATAGATAAATAAATAATCAGATCAATTAAAAAAAAAACTAACAAATAAACAAATAAATAATCAGATAAATAAAGAACAAAATAGATTAAAAAAATAGGTAGATAACTAAATAAACAACAAATAAATACACAAATAAATAAATAAATAAATAAATAAATAAATAAATAAATAAATAAATAAATAAATAAATAAATAAATAAAAATAAATAAACAAAATAAATAAATAGCCAGATAGACAAATAAATAATGCCAGATAAAAAAATAAAAAAATAGATAAATAAGAAGTAGGCAGATAACTAAACAATAAGTAAATAAACAAACAAATAAATAAATGAAAATAACTAGCAAGATAAATAAATAACCAGATAGATAAATAAATAAACAGATAAGATAAAAAAAACAGATAAATAAATACATAAATAAATAAATAAATAACGAGATAGATAAATAAATAACCAGATAGATAAATAAATAATCAGATCAATTAAAAAAAAAACTAACAAATAAACAAATAAATAATCAGATAAATAAAGAACAAAATAGATTAAAAAAATAGGTAGATAACTAAATAAACAACAAATAAATACACAAATAAATAAATAAATAAATAAATAAATAAATAAATAAATAAATAAATAAATAAATAAATAAAATAAAAATATCCAGATAAATAAATAACAAAATAGATAAATAAGAAATAGGCAGATAACTAAATAAACCATAAGTAAATAAACAAACAAATAAAGAAATAAAAATAACTAGCAAGATAAATAAATACATAAATAAATAACCATATAGATAAATAAATAAACATATAAATAAAAAATAAATAACCAGATAAATAAATAAATAAATATAAATAAATAAATAAATAAATGAATAAATAAATAACCAGCCAGATAGATAAATAAATAAATAAATAAATAAATAAATAAATAAATAACCAGCCAGATAGATAAATAAATACATAAATAAATAAACAGATAAATAAATAACCAGATAAACAAACAAATAACCAGATAGATAAATGAATAACCAGATAGATGAATAAATAAAGAGATAAATAAAAAATAAACAAACAAGTAAACAAATAAATAAATAAATAAATAAATAAATAAATAAATAAATAAATAAATAAATTGGGGTGTGCGCCTTATAGTCCGGTGCACCTTATATAACAGAAAATACATATAAAACAGAATATGTAAAAAACTACAACGCTACAAATATCCAATTGTGACAAAGGAACATGAGACTAAAACGGAATACAGGTGTAAAAATGTGAAAAGCTGCGAACACGACGACCAGATGTGTTTGTGAACATTGAGCTGCTTCATGATCACAAACGAACAATTGAGACCCGCGAAGGGAGAATAACCTTGGGAAATGAGCCACATGCTGCTTCACACACACCGCAGGGAGTAAAAAAAGAAGCCCCATTAGGACCCATTGAGGTCTAGTGCTAAACAGGAAACCATGTAATCACTTTGGCAATCTGAAGCTGGACGCATGCACACACACACACACACACACACGCATACACGCATACATACACACACATGCACGTACACAAACACAGACACACACACAGGGAGGAAGTGGAGTTGAATGGTGGCGAACGAGATAAACAATCGGGCGTTCTTTTCATCAGCCTGGCTCAAAGGCGAGCAGGGTGAGGATGGTGAGGGCGAGGGGTGGGGGGGGGGCAGCGATGTCGTGGATGACAGGAAGGGCGAGGGAGGCCAGATGGAGACACGGTTGCGGGGGAAACAGAGGAAAAAAGGATGAGAAAGCGGCGGGATGGTCGGTCAAGGACAAAATGAGAGAGGAGAATGAAGTCATACATCATCTTTTTGGCCCCAAAGGTGTGACTCGTAAATATGCAACACTTTAAAAATATAATTTTAAAGGACAATCGACGCCACTTTTTTTGTTTCTTAACTGATATCAGAAAAACGTTTTATAGCATCTAAAATACCCAAAAGTATGATATTTTTATTCAAATGCAAAACACCAATAAAAATGACTTAACGTGTCCAAATTCTGCAAAAAAAAATGAGCTGCGAATTGGGCATTTCAATTCAAATAGTTCTGTAAAAATTATTTTTGGATAAAAATTGGTTTATTTTTGGATAAAAAAAATGTTTATTTTTGAATAAAAATTGGTTTAATTTTTGGGGGAAAAAAGTGTTTATTTTTGGATGAAAATTGGTTCATTTTTGGATTAAAAAAAATTCTTTTTGGATAAAAATTGGTTTATTTTTGGATAAAACAATTGTTTATTTTTGGATAAAAATTGGTTTACTTTTTGATAGAAATTGGATAAAAATTGATTTATTTTTGGATAAAAATTGGTTTATTTTTGGATAAAAATTGGTTTATTTTTGGGGAAAAAAAGTGTTTATTTTTGGATGAAAATTGGTTCATTTTTGGATTAAAAAAAATCTTTTTGGCTAAAAATTGGTTTATTTTTGGATAAAACAATTGTTTATTTTTGGATAAAAATTGGTTTACTTTTTGAAAGAAATTGGATAAAAATTGATTTATTTTTGGATAAAAATTGGTTTATTTTTGGATAAAAATTGGTTTATTTTTCGATACAATTTTTTTATTTTTGGATAAAAATTGGTTTATTTTTTTTGATGAACAAAATTGTTTATTTTTGGATAGAAATTGGTTTATTTTTGAAAAAAAAAATATTTTGAGATAAAAATGTGTTTATTTTTGGATAAAAAAATTATTTTTGGATACAAATTGGTTTATTTTTGGATATTTTTTTGGGGGGGATAAAAATTAGTTTACTTTTTGAAATTTTTTTTATAAAAATGTGTTTATTTTTGGATAAAAATGTGTTTATTTTTTGATAAAAATTGGTATATTTTTGGAATTGAAAAAATGGTTTATTTTTGGATTAAAAATGCTTTATTTCTGGATAAAAATTGGTTTATTTTTGACGGTGCAAAAGTGTTCCTAAGAGGTGAATAAAAAGTCTCCTTCACTGTTCATCGACCATCATCGTCTCACAGTAGCGAGATGATAAATCAAGGTCAAAATGACAACGGAGAATGAAGCTACGTAATCCTATCAAGAGTCCATTTTTTAATTAAATGCTTTTCATATAAACTCCCTCCTCTTTGCTTCTCAGAGATGTTTTTTATTTCCCATCGCATATCTTCTCTCATCTTTCCCACACTTACAGCTAAAAAAAAACTTTTGAATACTTGAACGGACATTCCCCCCCCCCCCCCCCCCCCCCCCCCCCCCCCCCCCCCATGAACTAGCAAACAATATCGGCCATCATCAAAGCTGGAATGGCCAATTCGACGCGTGGACGTTTTTGGCCCTCCTTCAAAGTCGATCGGCTAATTTATTTTAAAGAGAAAGTCAAACGAACTGTTTTTAGTCTGTGACGGAGCGATCTTCAGAGAAGTGAAACTAGGCCCTGCGATGATAAGAGTAGCGTGCGTGTCGCCGTATAGCGGCGTTGGGGGCTCATTAGTCGATTAAGCGATGAAGCTCTCTTCTGGGCTGTCTTTAATTCGCTCGACTGGAAAAAAAAAAGGAAAAAAGTAATTTATCGTTAAAGGACAACCTACATCACTTTTTTGTTTCCTAACTGACATCAGAAAAACGTTTTATAGCATCTGTTTAGCAAAATACCCAAAACATGCAGTATGATATGTTTATTCAAATGCAAAACACCAATAAAAATGACTTAAAACAGGGGTGTCAAAGTCATTTTTTGCTGCGGGCCACATTGTAGTTATGGTTTCCTCTCGAGGGCCGTTATGAATTTGGGGAACCCATTAGAATGTTTAAATCCCTTCAAATATTACATATAGAGCACACAGCAAATTAATGAATAACTCGTTTTCAAATCTGAAGTCAAGAATAATGACTTTTATTGTGGTTGACATCCAAAAATATGAAATTTTGGCTCAGATTTTAGCAATCAGCATGGAATTTAACAAGTTTGATTTGCTTTCGCGGGCCGAAAAAAAATGATGTGGCGGGCCGGATTTGGCCCGCGGGCCTTGACTTTGACACCTGTGACTTAAAGTGTCCAAAATCTGCCAAAAATTGAGCTGCGAATTGGGTATTTTCAGGAAGTCCCGCCCCCAGTTCATGACGTCACGCCAAGACGTCTTGCATTGCTCGAGAATCAAAACAATGGCTTCAGATTCGCAGAATATGCTTTCTTATTACACATCCACTTATGAATATGATTCAAATAGTTCTGAAGAGGAAAGCATACATGTTTGCAATCGATTAAAGAATTTATTCCTTGCCATTTTGAGGCAACATTGGGGAGAAACGATCACCGGAAAAGAGGCACAAAATGGCGATCAAGCTCCGTGTGAGGAATTAATCAGCCCGTTTCCACAGGCTGATTAATTCCTTACATGGAGCTTTGTCGCCCTCTTCTGCCTCTTTTTTTGGTGGTACACGAAGTTTTCAGCCCAGCCAAGTACAGCCAAATGCATTGACGTGACGGAAGGACTGCTACAATGTGTCCTTTTTCTTTTTTTTGGAGAATGGCTTCTCTCTTTCTCTGTCTGTAACCCCGACCCCCTCACTGCTGCGTTCTTGACCAATCACGTGGCTTTAACCGACAACCAGGGGCGGGGAATAGAAGACCAAAACAAGCCGGCTGCCATTTTCTTGTTGGGAGAACGGGCTTTGTTCGCGAACGACACATCACTCATTGTGGCAACTCTCTGTGTATCTCGAAAAATAGTTTGTATGCCAAGGTAAAATGTTCATACATTTAACGTTCGTAAACTGAAAAGTTCGTAAGGCAAGGGGTTCGTAAACCGAGGTATCACTGTAATTCTCTAAAAAAGAAAAATCCATATGAGCGTCAAACCCCCTCCAGCACCATCGATCTTGAGTACCTTTTAAAACGTTTCTATATCCTCCAGCTTTCCTGAAACGGCCTTGAAAGCTTTAAGAGGCCTCATCAGCAAAGCGTAATTGATCAGCAGAATCGTCAGGCAATCAAATAAATGATTGTGTGATTAACACACAAATTAATTGGTAGCGATTCGCTTTTGATTGCCCTCCCTCATCATTTGTGAGAAGTCGCCGATCCCGACTGGCTTTGGGCGAGAGGACCCAAACTGGTCACCGGAGTCAATCACAGGGCAAATATTGACAAGAGTACTGCCGCTCACATTCAGATCAATAGACAAATTTAAAAAAAAAAAAATATTCATTGAAGCTAACTTGCGCGTTTTTAAAATGTTACTCATTTCCTCCATTTTTAAACAATAATTCAGCTTTATAACCTCAACTCGGCTCGCGTCTGAAATTACACCGCTGTGACTTGTCGATAACCCGCACCACAGAAAGAATGGATAAAAAAAAAAAGGCAAATTATGAGCGTTTTAAGCCGCTTTTGTAATTAGCTAACTCTTACCCCTTCATTCTCAGAAGTTTCGGCGCTCCCTCGTCACTGAACCCAAATGAACTCGGACGATGGCTTTCTTTCATGTCTGTCTCTCTATCCTGCATGAAAAAAAAAAACAGAAACAGCGGAATTAAGAGTTAAAATGTCTCCGCAATGGCGGCGCCAGAGGATCCTTGTGGTTGATTACCAGCTAATCCCCCATTATTGGGGATTTAAGCATTATCCCTGTGTTATTCAGCAGGTTAATTGCTGGGAGCGGAGAACATTAAGTCAGATAGGGAGCACGCAAAAGTACGATTGGGAAGAAAAGATAGTTTGCGCTATATTTGATGGCCATGTGGCAATTTAGTTTTGGGGAAAGTAAGGTCACGTCATGAAAGTGTCGCTGAACAAAAGTGCTCCTTATTGGAATAAATAACTAAATAGCTAAATAGCTATATAGCTAAATAGCTAAATATCTAAATAGCTAAATAACTAAGTAACTACACACACAAAAATAAAAAATAAACAAACCAACAAACAAGTAATCAACCAACCAATTATCCAATCAACCAACTATCCAAAAATCTAATTAATATTCCAAATAACCACCAAATAAAATAGCTATGCAGCTAACTAAAAGTAACTAATTAATTCACTAACTAACTAACTAACTAACTAACTAACTAACTAACTAACTAACTAACTAACTAACTAACTAACTGACTGACTAACTAACTAACTAACTAACTAACTAACTAACTAACTAGCTAGCTAACTAACTAACTAGGTAAATAAGTAACTAACTTTCTAACTATCTAACTAACTACCCAACCAACCAACCGACCCGCGAACTAATGAACAGCCCACGAACTAACTAACCAACTAACTAACCAAACAACAAAACACCAACTAACTAACCAGATAACTAACTGAGCCACTAACTAAGTCACCCACTCCCTAACCAATTAATTAACTAAATATTGAACAAACTAGCTAAATATCTAACAACTAACTAAATAACCAACAAACTAAATAACCAACAAACCAACCAGTTCACTAACCAACTAATTACTAACTAATTACGAACTAATTACTAACTAATTACTAACTAACTAACTCACTAACCAACTAAATACCTAACCAAGTAACTAAATAACTAACAACTAAGTGGCCAACTAACCAACAATCTAAATAACCACCTAACAAACATCCAGCTAACTAGCCAACAAACTAATTACCAACCAATTAACTAACCAATAAACTCACTAACCAACCACCTAACAAACCAACCAGTTAACTAACAAACTAACTAATAACTAAATAACTAGCTAACTAACTATCTAACCAAGTAACTCAATGTCTAACAACTATGTAATGAACTAACCAACAAACTAAATAACCAGCTAACAGCCCAACCAACTAACTAGCCAACTAACAAATTACTAACTAACTGACAAACTACAAACTAATCAATCACCTACCTAGTTAGCTACTTAGATAGCTAGCTACCTAGCTAGCTAATTAAATAAATAAAACATGGCAACAAAGCAAAATCCATTTCTTTTAGCAACATAAAACATGTCCATGGTGAGTAGGTGAAACCCCCTCCCGCCAAAAACAAAACATTCCTGTAAAGACCCAACAAGTCAGCCATTTTGTTTTGAATAAGGCATTGTGGCTCAACAGCGGAATTGACATTTTTTTGGGAAAACCAGCTACCCCAAAAAAATTTAGAGGGCATTTAGAGATCGAGCAAGAATTCGATTTTACTTTGAAATACTATTTTGATGAAGTACCTCAAAACCTTCACCCTGACGACTATTTCTCAACGCGCACAAAGATGTCCTTAACTAAAAATAGCACCATCGTCCGTCTTTGACTGCGCTGGACTTGATTGTCATGATGGGCTTGACTAACGTGTGTTATCACGCCACGCTTTGTTCTTCCTTCCATGGCTATTCTTCCTTTCAATAACGGCGGACTTAATTGAACGGGCCAGTTGTCTCCGATTAATTTCAAGGGCTTGCTAATGTCATTAACAATGTATGGATGTTTGAATTAGAATCCGTTCCGGCTCTCGCTGTTCTGTAAATGGTATTGATCGCCCCCTTAATAAAGTTTTTAATACCATTGGTGTGTGTGTGTATGTGCCTTCTAATCAAGCCCAAGTCATGAGGAAAAGAATAGCGCTGAGCTAACAAACAGCCTGTGGCATGTTTGCATTAGGGACTTGACTTTCCCTAATGTGTTTTATATTTAATACAGAGCAGTTGCAAGAATGATAAGGTGCCATGAATTTGTCCCATTGTGTTGTTTTGTTATCAAAAAGCCATTTTTTTTTTTGTGTGTGTGGGGCAGGTCTGACGGCGTCCTGGAAATTCTGCCTCGTAACAATCGCGAAAAGTAAGTGACCGTTGCTGGTCGAATTGTCTTTGAAATACCTGCCACTGATTGAAACTTCCGCCTCAAAATTCACTTGTACTCTTTGGCATTTGACTCACCATGAATCAGACTTTATCTTAGTTTTACTCCCTGGTGTTTTCTACTATCTTTGTGACCGTTTTTGCCCCAAGTATATGATAGTTATCTATGTTAAGCGCTTTAAAGCGCTATATAAATCAATACATAGTGATACCTCAGCTTTACGAACTTAATTGGTTCCCAGAAAGTGTGTATAAGGCAAAAAGTTCGGCTGCTAAACATTTATTTCCCATAAGAAACAATTAAAAATGAGAATATAAGAATAATCCGTTCCCAGGTCCCCAT
>NC_142742.1:3865000-3870000 GCF_051943395.1 Hippocampus bargibanti | reverse complement strand
CTTTAGATCACAGGTGTCAAAGTCAAGGCCCGCGGGCCAAATCCGGCCCGCCACATCATTTTTTTCGGCCCGCGAAAGCAAATCATACTTGTTAAATTCCATGCCGATTGCTAAAATCTGAGCCAAAATGTCATATTTTTGGATGTCAACCACAAAAAAAGTCATTATTCTTGACTTCAGATTTGAAAACGAGTTATTCATTAATTTGCTCTGTGCTCTATATGTAATATTAGAAGGGATTTAAACATTCTAATGGGTTCCCCAAATTCATAACGGCGCTCGAGAGGAAACCATAACTACAATGTGGCCCGCGGCAAAAAATGACTTTGACACCCCTGCTTTAGATGATCCCGCTTTGTTGTTGTATGTCCATCAAGTGACTTTTCATCGGCAAAAGGTGCTAACTGTCATTCAAAAGTCAAACCAATCTCATTAACCACTTCTGCCGCTTTTTCCTTCAGATCCTTAGGCCTAATTACCTCAACCACCACCAACCCCCGCCTACGACGAAGCAACTTCATCAGCACTTTCAGAAAAAAACACCACACACTTGGGCTCCCCGGGATTGACAAGGAAGGACAACGTCCATCCCCCGTATTTGCATTTCAGTCAACATTCGAGTCACTCGTGAGTTTTGAGTGACCTTGTAAAAACGGTAATCCCCGCTTCACAATGAATAAATGCATAAACAATGACAACTCGCCACTTCAAAGCGATTCAAAGGGAGAAAAGGATGTGTGGCGGGTTGGAGTGGATCAGATTTTATGGTCATTTGCGTTTTTTTTTTGTGTGGTCGCTCTTGCAGTAACGTGAGAGCATTTGTAGAGTGGCTAACATTTAACGGCTTCGTGCTTGTTAGCCTTTTACTAGGCTCAGTGTGTAATGAGCCCGACAAATTGTTGTTGTTTAAAACGTTACAGCTAGCTAGCTAGCTATAATTGACAGAAAACTTTAATACAGTATTATTATTATTATTATTATTATTATTATTATATTATTATTATTAGCAGCAGCAGCTAGCTAGCTATAATTCACATAAAACTTTAATACAGTGGTTCTTTGACTATCAGCAGCGAGCTAGCTAGCTATAATTGACAGAAAACTTTAATACAGTATTATTATTATTATTATTATTATTATTATATTATTAGCAGCAGCAGCTAGCTAGCTATAATTCACATAAAACTTTAATACAGTGGTTCTTTGACTATCAGCAGCGAGCTGGCTAGCTATAATTGACAGAAAACTTTAATCCAGTATTATTATTATTATTCGACCGGAAACAAATTCCTTGTGTGTTCTACATACTTGGCAATAAAGATGATTCTGAGTCTGATTCTGATTATTATTATTATTATTGTTATTATTATTATTAGCAGCTAGCTAGCTAGCTATAATTCACAGAAAACTTTAATGCACTGGTTCCTTGACTATAAGCAGCTAGCTAGCTATATTTGACAGAAAACTTTAATCCATTATTATTATTATTATTATTATTATTATTATTATTATTAGCAGCTAGCTAGCTATAATTCCCAGAAAACTTTAATACACTGGTTCCTTGACTGCCAGCACCTAGCTAGCTGGCTATAATTGACAGAAAGCTTTAATACAGTAGTTCCTTGACTAGCAGCAACTAGCTAGCTATAATTGACAGAAAACTTTTATACAGATAGGCAAACGACAGCTCTGACGAAGTCTTAAATCACAGGTGTCAAAGTCAAGGCCCGCGGGCCAAATCCGGCCCTCCACATCATCAAATCAAACTTGTTAAATTCCATGATAATTGCTAAAATCTGAGCCAAAATGTCATATTTTTGGATGTCAACCACAATAAAAGTCATTATTCTTGACTTCAGATTTGAAAACGAGTTATTCATTAATTTGCTGTGTGCTCAATATGTAATATTTGGATTGGATTGGATTGGATATGCCTTTATTAGTCTCACAGTGGAGAAATTTACATTTCACAGCAGCAAAGTGATGAAAGGAATGAAAGTAGAAAAACGAAATACATGAGCTGCTGGAAAGGCAGCCACTCTCGCGGCGCCGTCTTGAAGTCAAAAGAACAAAAAAAAAAAAACTAAATAACAAATAATATGACAGCATAGAGACAATATGACAAAACAAAGACACAGAGAGACATTCATTCTTCAGGACTTGCTGTACCCTCTTTGTGATGACATGAAACAGTTCTAGATGAAAGAGGAGAGGATCAAAGCGTCTTTCCACCAGTGGATCAGGGACATCATGGTGGAATGTGCACGTCGACTACAAGCTAAATGTTGAAAGCAAACACGCAGCTGTAGCATCCATTGACGAAAAGAGATTGTCTCACATCTCCTGTTCCACATAAATCTGCTTCAATTCCAAGCCGCAACAGTTCCACATACGCATCGGCGCTCTGCGCTGACGCTCCTTTCTTCTTATTGCGGGTTCCTCCAGCCATGCATCCATCCAGCCGCAGACCGTCCAACGGCACTGACCTTTCCGCTAAACAAAGCGGGGCTGTGAAGATGCTGCCCATTACGGGCGCAAAAAAAGCACAATGGCCCCTTTGGTGTCCAGCGATGGCAGTCGAATGGCTCCGACATTCCTCCCATTCAAAAACAGTACTGGCATATTCATGCTGCCGAAAAGGCGCAACCGCTCAGCACAGTCTCCTCCTTGATGAATGTCGTGGTCAAAAATGCTGAAAAACAATCTGTATCCGTTCCACACGATGTACAACAACACAAAGTGACAAAAGAAAACACAAGACAAGACAAAAACAACCAAAAAAAGCAAACATTCTAATGGGTTCCCCAAATTCATAACGGCCCTCGAGAGGAAACCATAACTACAATGTGGCCCGCGGCAAAAAAAAATGACTTTGACACCCGTCTTAAATATTTAATTATAAAACATTATGGCTCCAAACCTCATCAAAAGTAACGAAATGCTTTTCATCATCACCGCCAGTAGACGTTTACTATCAAACTAAACACAAACTCTCATAAGAACGTCTGTTAGCTTAATGCTAACGTCTGCTAGCTTAATGCTACCACCAGTCAAATCGCCAAAGATGAGTGAATTAAGCTAGCATCAATGTTATGCTTATTATAAACCTAAAAAAAAACACAAATCACAATGTACACGTTTATCGTTTGTGTCGTTAAGTTTTTGTATGCTGAATATTTTTGTCTGTTAACACCACTTCATATGCAACTAAGCGAATAAATTGACTTCAAGTCACCATCTAATCTGACTACTAAAACACGGAACACACACACACACACTTGACAAAAAAAAAGCAGACATTTTAAAAAGGCAAAAGAGAAGCATTCAGGTTGGCCACCTGATGTTATGTACATAAATGGGCTCAAATCGTTTGTGATTTATACACACGCCGCTACCAGCAGACGGGAGCGAACCTCACTTGGTCAAGACAAAAGGCGATGGCGAGACGGAGCCTTTACAATTTGAAGCGTCAATAAAAATGCTAATAGCGTGGCAGGCATTTATCAACCGCTGACAATGAAAGTGTCATGGCGGCGTCCATAGACAGATTGAGCAAGCTGAGAAGTCTTAATCTCCACGAGGGTGGAAATGACTTGTGCGTTTTATTTCCGCAGGATATTGGACATTTCTCACCATGGCAGTGACACGCAAGAATAGACTGTACAGACTGTTTGTGGCGGGGGGGAAAAAAAAGAGAGAGAAATCAATCCCATCCAATTTTCACTTCCCCCTCTAACCATAAGTCTTGGCATGCCCAACACGGCTGGCGGAGTGATCTTCGGCGGAAGCACACGACCGAACAGCACCAGAGGTTAAGTTACCAACAGTCCTTATGGAAGGTGACTCTCCTTCCATAAGCCATCAACGACCATCAAAAAGGTCAATAAAACTTTATTTTACAGCACAGTTTATTTCTTTAATTACAGTCCTCATTTAATGCGCCTCTCTTTCCAAACAGCAATTCCCTTTGACCTCCAACGCCATTCCATCAAGCCATAAATGACCATCACAAATGTAAATAAAGTGACTTTATGATACAATGCAGTGTATTTCTTTCATTACAATACAATAGCACATTTATTATACATAGAATAAGGTATGTTATGTGTAGTTTTAAGGCTTATTTAGTTGAAAAGTATATTTTATGGAAACCCGGGCACGGATTATTCCCATTTTAATGGTTTCCTATGGGAATTTTTTTTTAGATACACACTTTTCGCCTTACACACTCTGTCTGGGAACCAATTAAGTTCGTAAATTGAGGTCTCACTGTATTATGTTTTATGGGCACCTGGGAACGGATTATTCTCATATTCTCATTTTTAATTGTTTCTTATGGGAAATAAATGTTTAGCAGCCGAAATTTTCACCTTATACACACTTTCTGGGAACCAATTAAGTTCGTAAAGCTGAGGTATCACTGTTTATTGATTTATATAGCGCTTTAAAGCGCTTAACATGGATAACTATCATATACAGGGGGAAAAACGGTCACAAAGATAGTAGAAAACACCAGGGAGTAAAACTAAGATAAAGTCTGATTCATGGTGAGTCAAATGCCAAAGAGTAGAAGTGAATTTTGAATAGGTTATGTTGTGTGTAGTTTTAAGGCTTATTTAGTTGAAAAGTATATTTTATGGAAACCCGGGAAGGGATTATTCCCATTTTAATGGTTTCCTATGGGAATTTTTTTTTGAGATACACACTTTTCGCCTTACACAGAAAAAATCTGGGAGGAAAAAATAATTAAAAAAAGAGAAAACGCTAGTGTTTCGAACACTAATGTACAGCCGGTCCGATTTCCGCGTTCTTGTCGCTAATCCATGACGATCTAGCGACGTCGTAAAGAGCATCTGGGTGAGCTCAACAAGACGCATCGCCAAGCAATACGCCGCGAACGAGAGGCACTTTCTCTTTTTTATCCCTGACGTGGCGTTTCCACGCTCGCCGACTGTGTCCGCCAGCCGAGTAAGTGCACAGGTAAGCGTCCATCTTATTGC
>NC_142742.1:3842500-3862500 GCF_051943395.1 Hippocampus bargibanti | reverse complement strand
ATTACGATTATTTTTGTGGATGTCGTTGCATTGAGCAGGTGCGCGTTAAATGCGATGAAACCAATCCAATAAATAAAATTAAAAAAAAATAAAAACAAAATAAAATAAAATAAAATAAAATAAAATAAAAAAGCATCCTAGAATTTCTCTGTTGCTAGATTATGATTATTTTTGTGGATTTCGTTGCATTGAGCAGGTGCGCGTTAAATGCGACGAGTGCATTTTTTTTCGATCGCAGTGACGCAGCAGCTCAAGAATGAATGATGACTCGCTTTATGTGGATTTGATTGCAGCCCAAGAAAGCAAGCCACGTTCGCATTTTACTCCCTCAGCTTCTCGTCAATTCACCCCCCGCCCCAGTCTCAGTATTTCTCGCCCTTAATTATTCCCCCATTCCAACAACAAACCCATTTTTTAGTTTGTTTCTCCTTGCACCCCCCCCCCCCATCGACCCCGCTCCACCCAGCGTTTCCTCAATCTGTGTCTCTCTGAGGTCCCAGGAAACCTCGCAGCAGCTGTGGACTTTTTTTTTTTTCCAAGCTGAACACTGACTTCACGCACCGTGATCCAAACATGTGAGCATGCACACATGAATGTGATTATTCCATGTGGCCTACCTGGGAATGATGTGGAAATGCAATTATTTGTTTAAAGGGAACACACAGTCTCCGAGTATGTGGCAGCAGACGTTTATGAAAGCAAATTAATTATCTGTGCCAGTTCCCACAGGACGGGGAGGTGGAAAAAAAAAAGAAAAAAAGAAAAAAAAAAGCGCCTCTTTGCAGATTTGTACAGGAGATTGGAACATCGGTCCCATGTGACCCATCATCCTCATTTGTGAAAGCATGTGTGCGAGCGTGCGCGTGTCATTGGACTCGCACAAGGTAATATCTGAACACTTACTCTTAGGCTATATTCAGATTTCAGGTCAATTCCGTTTTTTTTTTTTTTTTTTTTTGCCGATATGTGACATGTAAGTAATTTATTTATTTATTTATTTATATATCTGTCTGTTTATTCATTCATTCATTCACCTATTTATTTATTTATTTTTTTACATCTGCCCGTCTGTCTGTCCGTCTATCTATTCAGTTATTTTAGTTATGTGTTTATCTATTTATGTATTTATTTTTCTATTTATTTGTTAGGGTGTTTATGTTTCTATTCTTTGATTTATTTATTTATTTCTCTTTTTATTTATCTGTCTTTATCTATTTTGTATTTACCTATCTATTTATGTATGTATTTATTTTTATATCTATTTTAAATGTATTTATTTATTTATGGTGTGTTTATCTAGTTAAGTATTTATTTTTCTATTTGTATATTGATGTGTTTTTTCTATTCATTTATTCATCTATTCATTTATTCATCTATTTATTTATTTATTTATTTATTTATTTATTCATCTCTCTATTTATCTATGTATTCATTTATTGTGTGTTTATCTATTTATATATTTATTTATGTATCCCTTTATCTATCTATTTATCTATCTATCTATCTATCTATCTGTCTCCCTTCATTTATTTATTTATTTATTTATTTGTTTGTTTATTTATTTATTTGTGTATTTATGTATGTGTGTATGTATGTATTTATTTATCCATTATTTATTTATCCATTTATTTATTATTTATGTATTTATTTATCCATTTATTTATTTATTTATCCATTATTCATTTATCCATTTATTTATTATGTATGTATTTATTTGTGTATTTATCTATTTATTTATTTATCCATTTATTTATCCATTTATTTATTTATTTATTTATTTATCTATTTATTTATTTATTTATGTATGTATGTATTTATTTATTTATTTATTTATTGATTTACTGATTTATTTGTGCCCACACAAACGGTAACAAATAAAATAGCCGCTGAAACAAGGTGACCGCTCTCCCGGCGCCGTTGATCCGTTTACTATCCGGCCCGTCACTTTTAAAATGTCATTGCGCTATTTTGGACCCTGGGTAAGAAAACAACCCATATTTGTGCCAGCTCACACCAACCCACTAAAATACTCATTGAAGATTACTGGCTCTTTCGTGAGAAAAATTCATTTGCATCTATTTGGGGGAAGACCATTTAACCTTTTGCAATTTGCTAATTTTTTAACGTTTCAATGGTCACAAGCATGGCATTTAGTAAAATTGCCAAATGCGACCATGGTTGGGCCAAAAGGGTACAATTTGATGCCAGTAGTCTGTTATTGATCTATTTTAAAAGGTGAAGTTCTCATAGCCACGAAAAAAAAAAAATCACCAGCCTCTAAACGTCTGTGTAAGCTCTCAGTCGTAGAGGAGTAGTCCATCGATGAAAAGGTTTCTTCAGCCGTCATCTGTACAAATTTGAAGGTGTCGGACGTTTCGCTTCTTATCCAAGAAACTTTGTCAGCAAACTAAAGTCTTACTGGTAGTTTAGGCCCTATATATATACAGTAAAGTCTCGTTATATCGATATCGGATATATCGATAGTCCCGGTTATATCGATACTATTTCTATGCACGCACGGAGAAAATTACATGCAAACAGGGTCGGATATATCGATAGTCCCGGTTATATCGATATTTTTTCGGACTCCCTTGAATATCGATATAACGAGACTTTACTGTATATATCCCTATGTCCAGACAAGGCGGTCCGGACTCTGCTATAATAGGTCCTTGCTCTCAGGTTGGGGGGAGCAGAGGACTACTCCCTGCGGCTCCACGGATTGTTCCTATTGTTCTGACTAACGACTGGCCTTATTGCCCTATTTCAGGGGTGTCAAAGTCATTTTTTGCCGCGGGCCACATTGTAGTTATGGTTTCCTCTCGAGGGCCGTTATGAATTTGGGGAACCCATTAGAATGTTTAAATCCCTTCAAATATTACATATAGAGCACACAGTAAATTAATGAATAACTCGTTTTCAAATCTGAAGTCAAGAATAATGACTTTTATTGTGGTTGACATCGAAAAATATGACATTTTGGCTCAGATTTTAGCAATCAGCATGGAATTTAACAAGTTTGATTTGCTTTCGCGGGCCGAAAAAAATGATGTGGCGGGCCAGATTTGGCCCCCGGGCCTTGACTTTGACACCTGTGCCCTATTTGATCTGGTATCACCTCATCAGTATTGCTGATCCTATGTTGCCTAAGCAAGCTGTTGTACGAACGATCCAAATTGAATCTCACACCACCATATGGGTTAAGTGAAGCATTTAGCTGTTTTATGAAAATTGCTTGTTTTACTCCCCTTTCAAACCATCTATGTTCTTTTGCTAAGATTTTACCCAAAGAAGTACAGATGACAGCTGAAGAAACCTTTTCATCGACCAGCCTCTAAAGTCCAAATTATATTAGCATTAACGCAGCTAAAAGGTTTTCAAAAAAAATGGGCTGATGGGTGAATATAAAAATGTCAGCCCGTTCTCGGAAAACCAAGGTTCAATTCTGTGGAGATGGACAATCTCAGCAGGACATCATCTACTCCTCCTACTGAGCCGGAAATAGTCCAGCATCTCGTTCGGTGGCGTCTCATCGAGGTTAAGTACAAAGAGGCCTGCAAGGTGGGTGGCTGCGGAGCGCGGGGGGGTGGGAGGGGGTGAGCAGAGTGGGCGTTTCAAGTGATTCATACAGGATGGCGCCGCTTTCCATGCGATGTCTATCGATGTCAAGACCTCGACGCCCGTATTGGGGTCTTCAAAAGCTATCGATTTGGCTCGAAATGTGAGCTTGGAGGAGGTGTTATCATACCTGGTCCACAACATTGTGGTATCCCCCCCTACACTCTCCCCACACCTCCATTTTTTTATTGAGTGGGATTTCACAGAAGAAGCCAAACTCTCCTACGAAGACTTTTTTTTTTTTTTAAATCATTCACTGCCAGACGATGTGCAAAAATGTGTCCACTCCAGTACCAGGTTATATATTTGCCCAAATATATGTTATATTTGGGCAAAGAAAATTGCTGCTACAAACGTATTTATTTATTTATCTATCTATCTATCTGTCTTTATTTTTTATTTACCGATCTATTTATGTATGTGTTTATTTTTATATCTATTTTTAATGTATTTATGTAGTTATTTAGTATTTATTTATTTATTTATTTATGTATTTATTTATTTATTGTGTGTTTATCTAGTTAAGTACTTATTTTTCTATTTGTATATTGATGTGTTTTTTTTCTATTCATTTATTCATCTATTTCTTTATTTATCTCTCTATTTATTTATGTATTCATTTATTGTGTGTTTATCTATGTATATATTTCTTTTTAATGTATTTATGTATTTATTTAGTATTTATTTAGTATTTATTTATTTATTATTTATTTATTTATTTATTGTGTGTTTATCTAGTTATGTATTTATTTTTCTATTTGTATATTGATGTGTTTTTTTCTATTCATTTATTCATCTATTTATTTATTTATCTCTCTATTTATTTATGTATTCATTTATTGTGTGTTTATCTATTTATGTATTTATTTTTAATTTATTTATTTATTTATGTATTTATTTATTATGTATTTTTTATTTTTATTTATTTATTTATTTATTTATGTATTTATTTATTTATCTTTTTATCTTTTTATCTTTTTATCTTTTTATCTTTTTATGTATCTATTTATCTGTCTTTATTTTTTATTTACCGATCTATTTATGTATGTATTTATTTTTATATCTATTTTTAATTTATTTATTTATTTATTTATTGTGTGTTTATCTAGTTAAGTATTTATTTTTCTATTTGTATATTGATGTGCTTTTTTCTATTCATTTATTCATCTATTTATTTATTCATCTCTCTATTTATGTATTCATTTATTGTGTGTTTATCTATTTATATATTTATTTTTCTGTCTTTTATTTGTCTGTCCTATTTTTTGGTTTTAACTCCTCAAAACACCCCAACTCGGTCTTGATTTTGTTTCAATCTACCAAAAATCGTGACTTTGTTTTCGCTCAAATAACAAAAATCACCACCTATTTCATCATCAGGTGTTTCCTCACCTTCTGATTGCATTTTTTTAGCTCTTTTTTGGTCCCCCCCTCCCCCTACTTTTCAAGGTCTTTCATTCAGCACGCGAGATAACAAATAGTCCAGTCAAGTGGTGAGGTGTCGTCGGCCTGCCAGGATCACAGTTTATGGATGCGCGAGCTCAGTCACTGAGAGAAAGGTAATTTCACGCTCAGTCGAACAGACTTCGCTTCCAACGTTGTCCCCGTGATTAATTAGGCTTTTTAAACAGGAACAAACCCGGAGCCAGGTGAAGATGTTCATTTTCTCACTTTTAGGTCGACGATATAGTCACAGGGCTGTTTGATACACACACGCGCTACAAAGCTAGCCCGTAATTGAACGCGTCTTTGCGGTCCTGATGACATGAAAGACTGTCAAAAAAAAAAAAATCATGTTTACTTTCTTTGTGCCTGTTTCTGGAGTTGTTTTTTAACTCATTCGCTGCTATTCCCAAATGTATTCAGGATATGAAAAGTGTGATCTAGACCAGGGGTGTCAAAGTCATTTTTTGCCGCGGGCCACATTGTAGTTATGGTTTCCTCTTGAGGGCCGTTATAAATTTGAAAAACCCATTAGAATGTTTAAATCCCTTCAAATATTACATATAGAGCACACAGCAAAATAATGAATAACTCGTTTTCAAATCTGAAGTCAAGAATAATGACTTTTATTGTGGTTGACATCCAAAAATATGAAATTTTGGCTCAGGTTTTAGCAATCATCATGGAATTTAACATGTTTGATTTGCTTTCGCGGGCCGAAAAAAAATGATGTGGCGGGACGGATTTGGCCCGCGGGCCTTGACTTTGACACCTGTGATCTAGACCGTCATCCCCAAATTTGTTCGGGTTTTGTTTTTTCTCGTGGGGGCGCTGATAAAGTGCTGGTCAGACCATGCATAAGGTGCAACCAAAAGCCTGCATTGAATGTTGATGTAGTCCTAAAACTCAATATTCTGTGGGTCCTGCAATTTGAGTGAAAATGACAAAAACCCTGGCACTGGATGGACACAATGAGTGAACTATACAATGGGGTTGAAATCGGGGCAAGTCATAAAATACAGTAAAGTCTCGTTATATCGATATCGGATATATCGATAGTCCCGGTTATATCGATACTATTTCTATGCACGCACAGAGAAAATTACATGCAAACAGGGTCGGATATATCGATAGTCCCGGTTATATCGATATTTTTTCGGACTGTATATATAAAGGTGGTTGTTAAAAGTCCTTATTAAACATGTAAACAAGCATCTTTGATCCCAAACTATATTGCTCACATTCATCACGACTACAGAGTAGAAAAGAAAAACAAATAAACTTTTCAAATAGTGTGTGTGTGTGCGCATGTTTCAGGCACTTTATGAAGAAATCTTAGTTTCCATAGCAACGGGCGCTTATCACTCCATCAGGCTGTATATCCACGGCTCGTCTCTGGGGTGTTCCTTCTCGGGCTCAGCAAAGATATTAGCAATTATGTGCTTGTTAGGAGCGAGCGGCAGATAAGGAAGATGTGTTTTGCGTCTGATTACCTTTTGTAGAGCGTTGGATACTGGATACCCCCCCCCCCCTCCCCAGTGTCACCATGCCACCCTGAGCTCATTTAAAGCAGGGTCCTTGTAGAATATACCACACTTTAGCGGACGCTGGATGAGTCCAGGGTGAAATACGGAGTAAATGGGAGTTACAGGAGTTAGCTGGACGCTTCCAATTTCAGCACGGCACTGAAATGCTGCCTGTGGCGAACTGAATTTGACATTGTGGTACGTTCGACGCCCTATGTCTGTTTCTCGGAAATTGAACCGAGGGTTTGTTAAACAAAGCAAATAACACAAAGATTTAAAAACAATAATACAGTGAGACCTCAATTTACAAACACCTTATCTTACAAACTTTTCGTCTTACAAACGTCAAATTTATGAAAATTAAACCTTATATTAAGCACTATTTTCATAATACACACCCACCACGGCTGGCGGAGTGATCTTCGGCGGAAGCACACGACCGAACAGCACCAAAGGTTAAGTTACCAACAGTCCATATGGAAGGTGACTCTCCTTCCATAAGAGATCAACGACCATCAAAAAGGTAAATAAAACTTTATTTTACAGCACAGTTTATTTCTTTAATTACAGTCCTCATGTAATGCGCCTCTCTTTCCAAACAGCAATTCCCTTTGACCTTCGACCTACAACGCCATTCCATCAAGCCATCAATGACCATCACAAATGTAAATAAAGTGACTTGATGATACAATGCAGTGTATTTCTTTCATTACAATACAATAGCACATTTATTATACATAGAATAAGGTATGTTGTGTGTAGTTTTAAGGCTTATTTAGTTGAAAAGTATATTTCATGGAAACCCCGGAACGGATTATTCCCATTTTAATGGTTTCCTATGGGATTTTTTTTTTTTGGAGATACACACTTTTCGCCTTACAAACTCTGTCTGGGATCCAATTAAGTTTGTAAGTTGAGGTCTCACTGTACTCATAATTCAGGAATGAAAAATTAACTCATTCATTGCCATGTGCAAAAAATGTGTCCACTCCAGCGCCTATACCTTATTTTATGTATGATAAATGTGCTACTGTATTGTAATTAAAGAAATAAACTGTACTGTCTAATAAAGTTGTTTTATTTACCTTTGTGATGGTCGATGTAGTTGCCTCTTTATGATAACCAAGTGAATTTGCCGTGCTTTCTCTGCGATAATACCCTCACTCACACGGTCCCCTGCTAGCTGCTTTTTGTTAATCCAAATCAACAGAAGTTTTTCAACCACTTCTAATGCCTGAGACCGTTGCTTAGACAGCACAGAAAGACCCTAAGCCACACGTAGCAAAGGTTGACTTAGCATACTGGTATTGGGACGCTAAGTCACACAAACGCACACCTCGTTCATGTTTTTTTGATGATCTCCTTCTACTGCTTCACCGTAATTTTCTTTTGTGTCCTCTTCGGCTTCACACTAGCCTGTGTTGGGGTCTTTTTCGGTGCCATAATAGCTAAACTACTCCACTCGATAGCAAACCACGTCTGCACTCAAAGGGGGGGTGGAAAACTAGTCCGCTAACCACCGCGGTGCTGTCTGGTTTAGTTCGTCTGCCGAAAACTAGTTCGTATGCCAAGATTATATTCTGGTGAATTTAATGTTCGTCAAAGCAAAAAGTTCGTGAGCTAAAGTGTTCGTAAGCCGCGGTATCACTGTATTATACTCGATTTTTTTTAATCCTCTCATTATTCATTACAATTAATTTTTTTAACAAAGTTAGTCGATTTTGTTGACTTTACATTGTTTTAATTAATACCCATCAATGTGGCGGCAATCGCAAAAGGTTGTGTTAATGATACATAATAATAATAATAATAATAATAATAATAATAATAATAATAATACATTCCATTTACAAGGGTCTTTCAAATATTCTCAAGGTCACTTTACAGTCACAGGATCGTTTTTTCTGTGGGTGAGCAGTGGCAGCCACACGCGCCAGCGTTCACTCAACCCGGAAGTAACTCAAATAGATAGTAAGTTAGCTTGCTAGTTAATAGATAGCAAATAATAACACAAAATACTGCAAAAAAAATACTGTGTTGCAGGGCGTGCACGTGTTGTACCCATTGCGACTGGCTCACCTTCCTGCCAGCTTGAGAACGGCATCGAGACTGCGAGGGGTGGCGGGGGGAGGGGAGCAGAAGGAGCGTAGATGTGCATGGATAATGTAATTCCACTTGGCCAGATGGCTTGCCTTTTCTGGGAAAAAAAAGAAAAAAAACACACCATTTTATATATTTATTTTTTCGGATCTGCTCTCTCATCCCTGCAAACACATCTTTAAATCATTTTTCGTCCATTTTTTTTGTGTGTGTGTCCCTCTCACATAGATGTATCACTTGTAACATTTTTCATTGTCGGACACCTTCCAGTCTTTCTTTCCTTTTCCGGGCTGACATGTGAGCTTAAAGGACAACCGACACCATTTTTTTTGTTTCCTAACTGATATCAGAAAAACGTTTTATAGCATCTAAAATACCCAAAACACGCAGTATGATATTTTTAGTAAAATGCAAAACACCAATAAAAATGACTTAAAGTGTCCAAAATCAGCAAAAAAAAAATTGAGCTGCGAATTGGGCATTTTCAGAAAGTCCCGCCCCCAGTTCGTGACGTCACGCCAAGACGTCTTGCATTGCTTGTGAATCAAAACAATGGCTTCAGATTCGGAGAATATGCTTTCTTGTTACTCATCCAGTTATGAATATGATTCAAATAGTTCTGAAGAGGAAAGCATACATGTTTGCAATTGATTAAAGAATTTATTCCGTGCCATTTTGAGGTATCAGGGGGCGGAAAATGTAGCACCAAAAAGAGGCAGAAAATGGCGACAAAGCTCCGTGTAAGGAATTAATCAGCCTCCATGGGCTGATAAATTCCTTCCATGGAGCTTGGTCGCCCTCTTCTGGCAGCTTTTTGGTGCAACACGAGGTTTTCAGACCAAACAAAGTACAGCAAAATGCATTGAAGTGATGGAAGGACTGCTACAATGTGTCCTTTTTTCGGTCAGGGGTGTTCCTTCAGTGACGTAACGTGAGGACTCGTCACCAACTCAAAAACAAGACTTCCGGAATATTCAGCGCGAGTCTTAAAACGTAAAATAGAGCTACATTAAAGTCTCGTTATATCGATATTCAAGGGAGTCCGAAAAAATATCGATATAACCGGGACTATCGATATATCCGACCCTGTTTGCATGTAATTTTCTCCGTGCGTGCATAGAAATAGTATCGATATAACCGGGACTATCGATATATCCGATATCGATATAACGAGACTTTACTGTATATGCGGTGGAATCTTTGTCAAATACGCTCAGTAGAAGTCATTTGAAGCCATTTTACAAATTTTGGACACAACTTGTCCGGAGACGTCGGTTGTCCTTTAGTACAAAAAGTTGCGTCCATCCAAAATGTTTACCCATTCTTTCCCCCTCAACCAACAATTTTTAGCTCCTCTCCAAATGGCCCAAAAAAAAAAAAGAGTTTATGTGCCTGGCACCTGCTCGAACACTTAAAATTAGAAATTAGAACATCTGAGATGGAACACTGTATCTCCCGAAAGAGTAAACAGTTTGCTGCGTTTGAACGTGGGAGCCCGAATGCATTGATTACGGCGTCGCTGTGCTCCGCATGTCAACACTCCGCCGCCCCCGTGCGCTCTCATCCCCGTGCTAAGCTGATCTCAAGCACAAACATCCAAACGTTCAGTGGCAGCCCGGATGACATCCAAACAAGTTAAGGACTTTTGTCGGATTCTAAAATATTCATGTCATTTTTTTTTCCCCCTTTTGCCATCTTCGAACAACGCGACCGCTTATTTGCCGCTGAATTGTTTCTGCGACGTGCCGTCAGGAGGGCCACAAAAGAGTTGCTGTTGGGACGCAATTTCACATTTATTCAAGAAGCAAAAATGGCCTGAGTGCTGCCACTCGGTAGTGTGTCATAAATTACGATTCTGAAATGACTTTTTGACAATCCTTCATGCGGCCAGTGGTAAAATAATACCAAGATTAATAGTTTGTTAATTAAATATCATTTGAGTTACTGATGTATTTATTTGTTTATTTACAGTAAAAGTTTATTTACAGTTCGCTGAGGAAGCCTCTTGGATAGGAGGCGAAACGTCCGAAACCTTCAAATTTGTACAGATGACGGCTGAAGAAACCTTCTCATCGATTTATTTACAGTAGTTATTTATTTATTTATTTATTTATTTATTTGTGTCAATTGTTATTTATTTTTAATTTTGTTTTTTTAAATGTTTTGATTTCTTTTAATTTTTACGTCTTAAAATTTTGAAATGTTTAAATTTGTAAATTTTAATTATTTTTTTTAAATGTAAAAAAAAATAATTATTGACATTTCTAAATATTTACATTTTTTGAATTGTCATGATTTTATTTTTTACTTTAAAAATTTTAAATTTAACATTTTTAAATTTGTAGATTTGGACATTTTGTAGTTTTGTAATTTTGTAATGTTTTTTTATATTGTATTTTGAATGTTTTCTTTTTAAATTTTTAAATATTAAAATTCTTAAATTTGTAAATTATATATTTTTTATTTTTATTTAAAATTTAAAAATTAAAGCAGTTTTAAATATTTACATTTCAAAATTTAATTCTTAAATTTTAATTATTTTATATTTTTTACTTTGAAATGTTTACATTTAAAAAATGTTAACTTTAAAATTTTTAAATGTCAAAATGTCAAAATGTCAAAATTTCAAAATGTCAAAATTTGAAAATTTGTAAAT
Source organism: Hippocampus bargibanti (assembly GCF_051943395.1). Classification (NCBI taxonomy): domain Eukaryota; kingdom Metazoa; phylum Chordata; class Actinopteri; order Syngnathiformes; family Syngnathidae; genus Hippocampus; species Hippocampus bargibanti. The sequence continues at coordinate 3,851,157 of NC_142742.1, read as the reverse complement.
TTAAAAATTTGAAAATTTGTACATTTCAAAATTTGTAAATTTCAAAATTTCAAATTTCAAAATTTCAAAATTTCAAAATTTCAAAATTTCAAATTTAAAAATTTTAAAATCTTTACATTTGTAAATTTTCAAATTTGTCTTATAAATATTTCAATTATTTTATGATGTAATTTTTTAAATTATTACCAAAAGTGTTATTCTCAATTTTTGCTTAAGCCGTTGGTTTTCATTCACTATAATCATCACATAATTGTTTTTCAGTGTGATAAATATACTTTTTTATTGTACTTTAATGTTTATCATGATTAGTAGAACTTGGACTGGCAAGCATTTTTTTTCGAAGCCTCCTTACGCGTCAATTCATTTGGGAAAAGCTGTCCTAGAAAGATGGCTTTGACAAAAAAAAAAAAAAAAAATCCAGACTGTCACCTGCCGACACATTCCACATATTCAATAATGGGCTTCTATGTGCAGCAGCTATTCATTGCAAACCGTCAAAAGTTGCCAAGTGCCTGGAATTTGGTTGAAACACATTTCTATGAAAGTGGCAGTCGAAGCCAAGAGTGTCTGTATGTGACGATGGAGGGTGGGTGGGAAAAGTGGAAATAGGAGGGGGGTGTCTGTTCTGAGGCGTCGTTGAGGAGACAGAGCGTGAAGCGTTTTTTTTGCAGGCAAAGACGGCGACAGGAGAAGAAGGTTGGTGGGTGGCAATCCTGCATTTCAAACAGGTTGAAAATGCTTGGCGTCAAATGATGACGATGATGCATCATTACATCATCAGCCCGTCATGTAGACGTTATTTATCGCGGAGTCCGCCGGCGTCTGCAAATTATTTTGCGGCCTGTTTTCCAAAGTCTGAGCTTTGCATTGCTGTGCAAATTAGAAATTGGTCATTTCAACGCGTCACTCTTTTCTTGTTGTTGTTGGTGTGAATGATTTGTCACATGTGAAAACTGATATTGGCCATACGTGCTCCTTCACAATCACTCCCCACCGCAGGATAGAGATTTAAAAATCTCAAAATGCTAGATTTATTCTAGGGATCCTACTTTTTTTTTTTTTTTGTTGAAGGACATCCCGGTCAAACCTGGGAAAGGTCATAAATTGACAAGTTTCTTCCGTGAATCTTAAATTCCCCCATGCTTACATCACACCCAGAAAAAAACGTTTTTCAATTTGGTGGATTTTTTTTTTTTTTTTTTTTTGGGGGGGGGGGGGGGGTTTAAAATGGCATAACAGACATTTTTTATAGTTATTTATTTATGTATTTATTTACTTATTGTACTTTATGTGTTAATATTTATTTATTTATTATTATTATTATTTTATTAATTATTCTATCGAAGAGAAGGTTTCTTCAGCCGTCATCTGTACAATTTTGAAGGTTTCAGACGTTTCACCTCCTATCCAAGAGGCTTCGTCACTTTAGTTCGCCACTTTAGTTCGCTGACGAAGCCTCTTGGATAGGAGGCGAAACGTCTGAAATCTTCAAAATTGCGCAGATGACGGCTGAAGAAACCTTCTCATCGATGGACCACTCCTGTACGACTGAGAGCTTACACAGACGTATTGATTATTCTACTATGCATAGAATAAATTGTTTTTATCTCTTCACACCCCTGGCCCCCCACCCCTTTCAATTATACTGCTGTAGATTAGCATTTATCGTTTATCATTCATCATTTATTATCATTTATCATCATTTATCATCAATCATCTATCTGTCATCCATTATGCATTATTTATTACTTATTACTTATTATTACCTATTACTTACTTTATTTCCCATGTATCATGTATCATTTATCATTTATTATTTATTGGTCATAGTTTGTTAATGAGTATTGCTTTATGATTCATGATTCATTGTATTTACAATGTTTTTATAATATTTATAATATTTATTTCAAAACTCTCAAGGACACTACAGTCACAGGATAAGAACTTTTTTCCTGCTGTTAATTTTTAAAAATGTGTTAACGGATAAATTTTGCTACTCAAACTGACAACATTAATGGCACATGCAAGTGTACTTGCATGTGCAAGTGTGGAAGCTAATGAGCCGTGTGCAGGTTAGCTAGCAGTAACTTCGCCTATGGCACAGGTGTCAAAGTCAAGGCCCGCGGGCCAAATCCGGCCCGCCACATCATTTTTTTTCGGCCCGCGAAAGCAAATCAAACTTGTTAAATTCCATGATGATTGCTAAAATCTGAGCCAAAATTTCATATTTTTGGATGTCAACCACAATAAAAGTCATTATTCTTGACTTCAGATTTGAAAACGAGTTATTCATCAATTTGCTGTGTGCTCTATATGTAAATATTTGAAGGGATTTAAACATTCTAATGGGTTCCCCAAATTCATAACGGCCCTCGAGAGGAAACCATAATTATAATGTGGCCCGCGGCAAAAAATGACTTTGACACCCCTGGCCTATGGACCCGGCAAGTTGACTTTCATTCCGATCGTTTGGCTGGATTTTGACCAATCATAAGGAACGGTAAACCATTCATGTTAACGGTGAGTACTATCACAAAGTTATTTTAAATAATACTTTCTGACATTTCGTTGAAAAGTGGCCGCGCGTGCGTGCGTGCGTGATTGCGTGCACGCGTGTGTTCTAAATACAGTAAAGTCTCGTTATATCGATATTCAAGGGAGTCCGAATAAATATCGATATAACTGGGACTATCGATATATCCGACCCTGTTTGCATGTAATTTTCTCCGTGCGTGCATAGAAATAGTATCGATATAACCGGGACTATCGATATATCCGATATCGATATAACGAGACTTTACTGTATTTTACTTTATGGCTCTCTTAGTCAAAAAGGTTCCCGACCCCTGCCCTGCCATGATAACGCCCCAAAGGCGTTTGATAATGAGTTCAAACATGGCGGTAAATGTTACAATGCCGCGGGCGATTTCATATCTCGCCTCTAGTGCCAAAATAATTGCATTGGATCGGATGCAAAAGCGAGTTCAGGTTTTATTTTTATGTAAAAAAAGAAAACGGCACAGCGACTGGACGGTTCTCGTATTCTGTGAAGTGCTAATTTTTAAAAAAAATCAGTTTTATGGGGAGCTGGAGGGAGTTAGTAGCATTTCTATTCACCACGATGACGATTTTCCGTACAGTGAGACCTCAACTTACAAACACCTTATCTTACAAACTTTTCGTCTTACAAACGTCAAATTTATGAAAATCAAACCTTATAATAAGCACTATTTTCATAATACACACCCACCACGGCTGGCGGAGTGATCTTCGGCGGAAGCACAAGACCGAACAGCACCAGAGGTTAAGTTACCAACAGTCCATATGGAAGGTGACTCTCCTTCCATAAGCCATCAACGACCATCAAAAAGGTCAATAAAACTTTATTTTACAGCACAGTTAATTTCTTTAATTACAGTCCTCATGTAATGCGCCTCTCTTTCCAAACAGCAATTCCCTTTGACCTTCGACCTCCAACGCCATTCCATCAAGCCATCAATGCCCATCACAAATGTAAATAAAGTGACTTTATGATACAATGCAGTGTATTTCTTTCATTACAATACAATAGCACATTTATTATACATAGAATAAGGTATGTTGTGTGTAGTTTTAAGGCTTATTTAGTTGAAAAGTATATTTTATGGGAACCCGGGAACGGATTATTCCCATTTTAATGGTTTCCTATGGGAATTTTTTTTTGAGATACACACTTTTCGCCTTACACACTCTGTCTGGGAACCAATTAAGTTCGTTAGTTGAGGTCTCACTGTATTTTCCTGATTATATTTGTTTCAGAGTTTCGCCCACAGGTGTCAAGTCGAGGCCCGGGGGCCAAATTTGGCCCGACACATCATTTTTTTCGGCCCGCGAAAGTGAATCAAACTTGTGAAATTCCATAATGCTTGCTAAAATCCGAACCAAAATTTCTTATTTTGGGATGCAAACCACAATAACGGTCATTATTCTTCACTTCAGATTTGAAAACTATTTTTTTAGTAGTTTTTTTTTTTAGGTAATTGAAAAGTGTGACGTGGAGCGCCATTCCCAAATTTGTTGGTCTTTTGTTTTTTTCTTGAGGGGGGTGCCGATAATGCGCTGGTCAGACCTCTAGCAATGTTTGTTCACTTCCACAAGGGGCAGCATTTGTCACTTGTCCATGTTAGCGCTTTTTTACAGCTTCAGCTGTTTTTAAAACGCATTATAAATGAATATGTATAGTATGTTGTACAGCCGCCCCCATTTCAAGTTCAGATAACTCCAGACCCATATAACTTAGGAATGAACTTTTTTTCCTGATAAAAGAAGAGAGTCTAAGGTTTGTTACGCTGCATTGAATGTTTATGTAGTCCTAAAAGTGATTATTCTGAGGGTCCTGAAATTTGAGTGAAAATGACAAAAACCCTGGCACTGGATAGAACACATTTTTTTGCACATCGTCTGGCAGTGAATGAGTTAATGTTGGGTTGCTGAAATCAAGCAAAGTTTATTGTTTTCCTTACTACCGAACATGCTGTCCGAGGACTTCAGACAGCGCAGACTAACGTATGCCTCCACAAATTCGAAAAGGCATTCGGCGAAACCGCGGAGCCATTGGCAAACAAATAGATTCAACTCCCAAACAAATAGATATGAATTGCCAGAGAGCAACTTGTACGGCAACGCTCCTTTATGGCCACAAAGCTGCCGCAAATAAATCGCCAACCCAGACGGGCGCAGGAATTGAGGGAGGGGAAAAACCCAATCAGGAGCAGTCACTTTATCACACGAGCCAAGAAAGGAACAACAACACACATAAAAAAAAAAAAAAAAAAGGTCTGGAACAAAAGAGGATCGGGAGAATGGAGCGGAATCGATATTCCAATCCTCTTTTGTCTACGACGCCGGTCCCTGATGTTATCCCGTATCACTGCAGCGGACAAGGACAAGACAAATGACGATGATGTCAGAGAACGTGGAATTAAGGGGTGAGACCAGATGTACAGTGATACCTCAGTTTACGAACCTCTTGGCTTAAAAACTTTTCAGTTTACGAATGTTAAATTTATGAAGATTTTACCTTGGCATACAAACTATTTTTCAGGATACACACGGAGCTGCCACAATGAGTGATGTGTCATTCGCGAACGAGCACATTCTCCTCACAAGAAATTGGCAGCCGGCTTGTTTTGGTCCTCTATTCCCCGCCCCAGTCGTCGGTAAAAGCCACGTGATTGGTCAAGAACGCAGCAGTGGGGTACGGGGGGGTTACAGACAGACAGAGAGAGTGAAGCCATTCTCCAAAAAAAGAAAATGGCTGCCAACAGTTTTTCTGTCCTCTATTCCCCGCCCCCAGTCTTCGGTTAAAGCCACGTGATTGGTCAAGAACGCAGCAGTGAGGGGAGGTGGTTTAAACATTAAACGACAACCACCCTCATTTCAAGCTCATATAACCCCAGACCCATAAAATTTAGGAATTAACTCATTTTTTTCTGATGAAAGAAGAGAGTCTAAGGCAGGGGTGTCAAAGTCATTTTTTTGCCGCGGGCCACATTGTAGTTATGGTTTCCTCTCGAGGGCCGTTATGAATTTGGGGAACCATTAGAATGTTTAAATCTCTTCAAATATTACATATAGAGCACACAGCAAATTAATGAATAACTCGTTTTCAAATCTGAAGTCAAGAATAATGACTTTTATTGTGGTTAACATCCAAAAATATGAAATTTTGGCTCAGATTTTAGCAATCATCATGGAATTTAACAAGTTTGATTTGCTTTCCGGGCCGAAAAAAATGATGTGGCGGGCCAGATATGGCCCGCGGGCCTTGACTTTGACACCTGTGGTCTAAGGTTTCTTACTCTGCATTGAATGTTTATGTAGTCCTAAAACTCAATAGTCTGTAGGTCCTGAAATTCAGGTGAAGTGGACACATTTTTGCACATGTCTGGCAGTGAATGAGTTAACTTTTCTTGTTAGGAAATTTCTTCGAGAAACAATTAATTTTTCACGATTATATTACATTCCCCTGCCTCACCCCCCCCAAAATAAAATACTCGGTCAGAGCCCAAACTGGCACTTACATGGTCGAACTACATTGCTTACCTTTCTTCCACCAGTGTTCTCCCTAAACGCAAGACGATGTCGCCGAGCCTCAAAATCAACTACAAGTTCTTTTTTCCTGTCCCGCGACACCGTTTTCCACTTCCCTCCCATAAAATCATGACACAGCGCGGATGTTATTTTAGCCGCCGTCGATTTGTAGGCACCCATTACGCTTCAAATAATTCCCTCTCGATGGACCTTGTGTTTTATTTCCTCTCTCTTCTAATAGTCTCTCGACTACAAGTGTATAAAACGCTTATGTGAATTTTTGTTTTGCTGTGCTTGGAGAATTTCGTTTTCTATTACTGATAGCGAATAAACACGATACAAGTTATCATATTTCAAAATTTCATGCTGTTATTACATTAGTTTTTAGCTGTTGTTACTCTATTGGGTTTACCGTGTTATATTAGCATTAAGCTAATAGATTGCAATCAGATAAAGACATTTGGTTTTGTGTCATTCTTGACTTAAAATATGTCCGTGACACACCCCTAGCATTATTTCTCTCCATTTAATCATTCTTTCATGCAAAATGTGGCCCCTAAAGTAGACAAAGTCACACACACACACACACACACACACACACACACACACGCGCAAGCAGCCGACCACTCCAGTCGTCAACAGCACCCAAAGTAATTTGTCATGTTCATGATGAATTATACCCTCTACAGTTCATAGCCTACAGAGAGTGAGAGCACATTTTCCCAACTGTTTATACAAATGTGTGTTCATTGCTCACAGCAAACAAATGAAAGTGACAAAGTGCGACAAGATGAAAAAGTTTGGGCTGCAAAAAGTGGGGATTGTCCATTTATCTGGATTACATAGCAAAAACAGAGCCATCGCTCTTCTGGACTCTGCAGAGAATGGTCAAAAGGATACTTTATTGTCCTGATGAAGTTGGCAGAGGCTTCGTGGAGTCATAGTTGTAATTTTAGATAGATGACGACAAAATGATTCAAAGCAAATACTGTCTTGAGACATGAGTGATCCGATTTAAAATTGTGTTGTTTGAGATGGTGTATTTATCTATTTATTTATTTATTTATTCATTAATTAATGTCTTTATTTATACATTTATTAATTTCTTTGTATTTGTTTATTTATCCATGTATTTATTTGGCTGTTCATTTATTCATTTTATTATGCTATTAATTTTGTATTTATATGTTTATTTATTTGTTTGTTTACTTTTTTTTAACTTATTTATCCATTTATTTATTTGTCTGTTTATTTGTTTATTTATGTGTTTATTTGTTATTTATTTATTTTATTAATAAGTTGTTATTTATTTATTTATTTATATATTTATGTATTTATTTATTTATTTATTTATACATCTATTAATTTCTTTGTATTTGTTTATTTATCCATGTATTTATTTGGCTGTTCATTTATTCATTTTATTTATTTTATTATGCTATTATTTTTGTATTTATATGTTTATTTATTTGTTTGTTTATTTTTTATTTATCAATTTATTTATTTGCCCGTTTATTTGTTTATTTATGTGTTTATGTGTTATTTATTTATTTTATTAATAAGTTGTTATTTATTTATTTATTTATTTATTTATTTATGCATTTGTTTGCTTGTTTGTTTATTCATACTTTTATTTATTTATTTGTTTCCATGTTATCTATCTAATCATTTGTTTATTTGTTTATTTTATTATCCGTTTTTTATTTATTTATTGTTATTTATTAATTTATTTCATTATTATGTTATCATTTTTGTATGTATTTATACATTTATTTTTTTTATATATGTATCGATTTATATTTATGCATTTTGCTTTTTAATTGTCTTTTGATTCGTATTTATTTGTTTTCTTTTTTTTTTTTTTCATTAACTTGGAATCAAATAAATACATACATAACAGTTCATGACATGATGACCAACAGGTGAAACGCCAGAGGAGAATCCTTCCACTCCCACCCTGTTTGTCACACACGGAACAGAACCGTGACCATCAACCATCAAACAAAACCAATTATTCAATTATAAAAAAAAATGACACTCATCGTCTCAAATGTGTTTATTTAGCGTAAGCGTAAGTCTTCAATATTTGCAGCGACGTGACACAGCCGACAACGAATCGACGGGTATGTTTTAAACGGTTCGCTTCACTCTGTTGAATGGATAACGTTCACTTTTATGGTGTGTGAAAATCGAAATGCCTAAAAGGCACCTCGCGGTGATATTTCTCAACTATATGAACAAAAGATATTCAATTGGCTGCTCGTACGCCGATGGCGGTTTGACACAACCCACGGTGGGTTACCCCCCCCCCCCCCCAACGCACCCCGACCCACCGAGACGCCGGGATGTTCTCATCTGTTCTTCGGCTTTTTTTCCGATCTAACACTCATCGTGCCTCCCCCTCTCTTGTGTAGCACTGCTTCAATAATAGCCTGCAACTATTCCGCAGTGGGAAAAGAGGAAGAGGGGGGGGGGGGTGAATTCTCACATAAGTCATGAGGGGAAAAACCCCACAGAGGGATCGAGTGTGCTTGTATTTTTGATTTGCTGTTGAGGCTTTAAAGTACAAAACGGCAGACGTTTGA
>NC_142742.1:3792500-3837500 GCF_051943395.1 Hippocampus bargibanti | reverse complement strand
TTAATACATAAATAAACACACAACAAATACAAATAAAACACACTGACTGACCTTACTAGCAAATAAATAGATAAATAAATAAATACATAAACACACAAATAACAAAATAAGTAAATATATCACAAATGAATCCATACAAATAAAAAGAAATAAATACATAGATAAAACAAATAAACAAATAAAAAGAAAAATATAAATAAACAAATAAACATACAAACACACTAACCAGCCATACTAAGAAACAAAAGTATAAATAAATACATTAACTAAATAAATAAATATATAAATAAATACATAAATTAATAAATACATCACAATTAAATAAATACAAATAAAAAGAAATAAATGGATTGAAATCAACAAATACAAATAAATGCATAAAAATAAACACACTAACATTTCTAACAAACAAAATAATAAACACATACAGAAATAAATAAACACACAAATAACTAAATGACTAAATAAAAAATACATAAATTCATCAGAAATGAATAAATACAAATAAATAGATCAAATAAATAAATACAAATAAATACATAAATAAATAAATACACAACAAATACACAAAAACACTAACTAACCTTACTAGCAAATAAATACATAAATAAATACATTAAAAATAAAAATAAATAAATACATACATAAATAAATACATAAACACACAAATAACAAAATAACGAAATAAATAAATACATAAATACAGCACAAATAAAAACGAATAGATAAAATAAATAGATAAAATAAATAAGCAAATAAAATTAAATACATAAATAAACAAACAAACACACGAATTAACTAACCTTACTCACAAACAAATAAATAATGGGAAGTTTGCGTTTGGTCATTTTTGTGTAGTTTACATAAAAAAAAACCTGGATAATCTTACAAACTTTGCCACCGTCCCTTCTGATCACAGACATGCACAGATTTGTTCGGGTACATACAAATGAAATTATGGATTTCATATAAAAATCACATCCGAGTGGAACGCGCTCAAGAGAAATGACTGAACAGAAGCGTGAAAGTTGCTGACAAAACCAAATCGATTAGTCGTGTACGGGTCATCCATCAGGCCAAGTGGGCTAAGAACATAAAAAAATTGGTTGATGGGCTCTTTCATAGCAGAATCTTTTTTTTATAATTTTCACATAAGTAGCCATTTTGGAACATACAGTAAAGTTTCGTTATATCGATATACAAGGGAGTCCGAAAAAATATCGATATAACCGGGACTATCGATATATCCGACCCTGCGCGCATGTAATTTTCTCCTTGCGTGCATAGAAATAGTATCGTAATAAGCGGGACGATCGATATAACCGATATCCATATAACGAGACTTTACTGTATTTTTTTTTGCGATCGGCGACTGGAAAATGATTTCTCATTACAAGTGTCCAACACGGACAGATTTGGTTGTCAGAAATCCTCAATCTGATGACAATATTTTGATTAAAATACCCTAAATGAACTACAGTGATACCTTGGCTTATGAACTTAATTGGTTCCCAGACAGAGTGTGTAAGGCGAAAAGTGTGTAGCCCAAAAATTAATTTCCCATAGGAAACCATTAAAATGAGAATAATCCGTTCCCAGGTCCCCATAAAACATAATTTTCTACTTTCTAATTTTCTAAGCCTTAAAACTACACCTTTTTTTACGTATAATAAATGTGCTATGGTATTATAATTAAAGAAATAAACTGTACTATATAATAAAGTCGTTTTATTGACCTTTGTGATGTCGTTGATGGCTTGATGGAATGGAGTGGCCGGTTTCATCAGCATTAAACACTTGATAATGAACATAGCCTTCTTCTTTCACCATTTTGAGGAATGATCCGTTGTAGGTGCTTTCTTTGTGATAATTTTACCTAGTTCCTCATCAATTGTGTTCTGTTTAGCTGGGTTGATAGATTTTTGCATCAAGCGTACAGATGGCTTGCGCGGGTTATTTGTGGAGCCTTATTGATGGGATATTTTAACCTTGCAGTCTATACTCCGCTTTTGAACTATCAAAGTTGAAACAAGTCCAAATTTCACTCTTTTCTATGGATTTTATCAGTCTCTTTTGTCGTCTGCCTGTCTCTTTAATGTTTAAATCACCTCCCCTCACTGCTGAGTTCTTGACCAATCACGTGCCGTTACCCGAAGAATGGCCGCAGGGAATAGAGGAGAACTGGCTCGTTCGTGAACGACACATCACTCAATGTGGCGCTCCGTGTGTATCCCGAAAAATAGTTCGTATGCAAAGGTAAAATTTTCATAAATTTAACGTTCGTAAACCAAAAAGTTCGTAAGCCAAGGGGTTCGTAAACCGAAAACTTTGTAAGTGGTTCGTAAACTGAGGTATCACTGTACTTTTGTCGATTTGACCAGACGCGGAAGTTGAGCTCGAGGGCAGAAAAGGGGCAGTGGGATGAATGAATTTGACAGCGAAAGCTCAAATTCCGATGGCAGAAGCCACAACAGAGGCGAAATGACGATATCTTTTATTAGGACTTTGTGGATTTGTCTGCGGTGGAAAGAAGTCGACGCTTCGAGGCTTACGTCGGCTGGCAAAGGAGGCAGGTGGAAAAAGAATAAAGAAGAAAAAAAAAGAGAAGACAAGCGAGAAAGACAATGTGAGGCTACTTCCATTAGCCTGCCTGCGTCGTTTGAGGAGCCGCGAGATCCGATTGCACGCTGTTCAAAACAAAAAGCTTCGGTTATTCGAGTCTGCTCGCCTTTGCTTGCCGTTCCCCAGGAAAAGAAAATTGATAGCCGGCGCTGTATTGTTCCATGCTGCTTTTCTCACATTTATTTCATTACTTCGGAGATCTAAAACCACATGGATTTAACTCATTCACTGCCAGACCATGTGCAAAAATGCATCCACTCCAGTGCCAGGGTTTTTGTCATTTTCACTCAAATTGCATAACCCACAGAATATTGAGTTTTAGGACTACATAAACATTCAATGCAGCGTAAGAAACCTTAGATTCCCTTATTTCATCAGGAAAAAAAAGAGTTAATTCCTCAGTTAAATGGGTCTGGAGTTATCTGAGCTTGAAATGGTTTTCTACTTCTTTCTTTCCTTTCCGACTTCCGGGTAGAGTGAACGCTGGCGCAAATGGCTGCCGCTGCTCACCCGCACAAAAAAAGCATTTTTCTCCATGTTAGCGCTTTGTTCCAGCTTCAGCTGTTGTTAAAGCGATGTATGTATTGTATTGTGTTCTGTATAGGCGCCCCCATTTCAAGCTCACATAACTCCATACTCATATAACTTAGGAATTAACTCGTTTTTCCGATGAAAGAAGATTGTCTAAGGTTTCTTACGCTGCATTGAATGTTTATGTAGGCCTAAAACACAATATTCTGTGGGTCCAGTGACAATGACAAAAACCCTGGCACTGGAGTGGACATATTTTTGCACATGGTCTGGCAGTGAATGAGTTAAAAAGCTACTTTTCACTAACTCTAAAGTTAATTATTCGCCAACTATGATCTTTGAAGACATCTGAAACATTTTTTTTTTTTTACAATGTATTTATCAAGCCTGCCTAATCCCTCTCAAATCAATAGTGCCTCAGCAGCCAGCCAACAGTAAGCGCTGCATCTAAAAAAACAGCACCACCTTAATCATAAACAACACGCGATAATTCAATTCCCCCGGTAGCGGGCCGCCGATGGGTTTTCTTTCTTTTTTTTTTTTAATCCCCCGCGTCTGCGTGAGAGAGAATTAAATGTAAAACCCGACACGCCCAATGAAAACATATGTCCTCTGGCAGAAACAAGTTCAAAGGTCACTTTGTCACAAGAAAAATAACAAGGCAGGAGGGAAAAGTATACTATGATTACACAAACATGGAGGAATGTTCTGGGCAGCGTTACACGTACAAAATTAGGGGGAAAATGGGGGGGGGGGGGGTCAACCCTGAGGGGTTGAGTATGAGATGAACTTTTGAACGCACAGGTCAAATGCTCCCAGAAAAAAAAAAATGGTGAAAAAGTCAAAAATAGTTCAAATGCAGATCAACTTGGATTAAAAAAAAAAAGAGAAAAACAGATATTTTTTTATGATTTAAAAAAACAGGATCAAACATGTGGAAAGAATTACACAAATAAAAGTGCAAACACATTCCGGGAATGACACTTTGGGAAGGGATTGACGGCAAAGTTCGGTGAGGGAAAATTAGGGATTTTTCACCATTTATTTCTTTTGTTCATTTTTTATGTTTATACTTTTATCCTATATTTTCACTCATTCACTGCCAAATTGTGTCCAAAAATGTGCCCACTGCAATGCCAGGGCTTCTTAAAGAAGTCCTTCCGTATCAATTCGAGCCGTCCAATATAGCGTCCCAGAAAATGCACAAGATGGCGCCCAAGCGCCGTTGGAAATGGGCTGATTTGTCTGCTGGGAATTTGTGTCAACTAGTATCAAAATAGTAGTCTTGGTGCAACACACAATGATTCACCATCGCCATCAACACGGATCAACATGAAGTTTTCAGACCAAACAAAGTACCCAAAATGCATTGTGTGTCGCTTTCTCGGTCAGGGGCGTTCCTTCTGTGACGTCACGTCAGGAATCATCACCATCTCAAAAACAAGACTTCCTGAATATTCAGCGCGGGTCTTAAACCGTAAAATATAGCTATATGCGGTGGAATCTTTGTAAAATACGCTCAGTAGAAGTCATTTGAAGTGATTTTAGAAATTATGGACACAACTTGTCCGGAGGCGTCGGTTGTCACATCCGTCTGTGTGGAATTAATGTATGCACGATGCAAGTTTCGCTTGTTTGAATATGATTACGAAACGAAATAAACTTTTTGCATAATATTCTAATTAAACTCTCAAGGCACCCGCTACACTATTTAACAAAGCAAGCAGTAAATGAATGCGACCGCGGATGGCATCGGCGCTTCCTTTTGCCTCAATTGCTTTCAAGACACCATTAATCAATTGCACGCCATCAAATTAATCTACTAATTGATTATCATGCTTATCCTTCATTTCAAATGCCGCTTGTCAGAAAGGAAGACAGATAAGCGCGTGTAAATATAGCACTAACAGCCACAAGTTACTGTGAACACCAAAGCCACTGAAAAGCGGATGAAAAATACATCATTATGCAAAGGCAATAATAAACGCTACTGATGATACACTAACTGCCATTTCTCTATAGCGGAAGCCACAGGGCGAGACACCCGGCGACATTCGTCTTCTTTAAGGAACGTGCCTCATTATAGTACGACACATGGTGTTGAACAAAGCACATACACGCATACAAAAACAACTCCCACACACTTAATATTCCGAGCCACTTCTTTGGCATCCTCCCGACACAGCAAGTCTTGGGTTATGCCCAAGGGGTGAAGAAAAAAAAAGGCATCATCGTGAGTGTGTTTAAACAGTGAATGTGACAGGCAGATGCTGTTTAACAGTAAGTAAAGCAACAGGAAGAAAACCAGAACACCTTCAGCCACAAGGCGCTTAATCTGTTTTTTTTTTTTTCTTCAAAAGTGCAGTATGAATACCACTGCAGTGATTTACAATGTCTCTCTGTAGAAATCAATCAATTAAATACAAATAATTTATTGCAATGTGTGATTTCATTTGGAATTACTCACATGGTCTTCAGGGAGTGGAGTGGCGCTAATAGGCACCATTTTGATGACTCATTATTGACAGCTAATTCCAGACTTCATACAATTGTATGCTTCACACTGTGGTATTTTTGTAGAAATCAATCAATTAAATACAATTCAATACAAAGAAATGTTTGCAATGTGTGATTTGATTTGTAATTACTCACATGGTCTTTTGGGAGAGGAGTGGTGCTAACAGCCACCATTTTGATAACTTCTTATTGACAGCTTCTTCTAGACTTCATACGATTGTATGCTTCACACTGTGCTATTTGTATTTATTTATTTTTTTGCCATCGAGACAGAAAATTACATGAAAACGGGAAATCAATTAATTCAAACTAAGTGTGCAACGTGGGTGGCAGCCAAAGATGGCTGCCATTGGCTTCACTGGGCTAAAATGAAGAGAGCAAAATGTGGGTCTTTAGCCATTGTGGACTCTTGCTCTTAGTATTTCCTTAACTTTCTTCAGTAAGGTTATGTAGACGAGCTTCACTATTTTTATTCTTCTTTAATTGAAAATTACACCCACAAGACGCTTTACTCAGGAAAGAACAGCAGTGTAAAGCTTGGGCAGCGGCTGAAGGGCGTAATTAACCCATAATGCATTGCGCAAGCAAAATAAACATGGCGGCCACGGTAGATAAGTTTTTCAATGAATATTCACTTTCTTCAGGAATGTTATGGAGGCGAACTTGACTATTTTTATTCTTCTTTAATTTAAAATTAAATACACAAGACCCCTTGCTCAGTACAGAACGGCAGCGTATGTTTGGGTAGCGTCCGTAGTACGTAATTAACCCATAATGCATTGCGCAAAAAAAAAAAATAAAGCGGGCAACTTACAATGAATGCTTGTATTCAAATTCAATTTTTTCTAATAATGTGTTTTTCGAGTCGGGAACAGTGATTTATTTATTTCAGAGCTGTTTTCAGTTATGGTCGGGGTGCAATTTAAATGTCTTTTGAAGTTGTGTACGTTAAAAGGGTGGGTCTAACGGTGAGCCAATGAAATGAGAGAGAAAGAGCGAGAGAGAGAGAGACGGTGGGGAAAAAAAAGCAAAGGTAGTCCTCAGTCCTTCATCCGGGTACCACAGCTCCATGGTGATGCGGCGAGCTGGATGCGTTGAACAGCCAAGCGGAATAAAGTAAACCTGGGGAGGGTCGCTTTGCCTGTGGGAGTAGGAGGTGGCTGGAGGGGTGGGTTTCGCTTCCCCCCTTCTTCTTGCTGGAGTTTTACAATGGCTCTTTCACACGCACCACGCCGCCAACGATGAGACAAGTTCGCCGACGGGGTGCAAGCTGCCCATGATTCCCCAGGGGAACAGAGTCTCGGCTACGGCGTTACTGGTAACCGCGGCGGGCATGAAGAAGCCGAGCGCCCCGCTCACCGGGAAATGGTAGCGTATTGCGGCCAACGCATCTGGGCAGGAACATGGTGGAGAGGAGCAGCAAATTCTTGTTGATCGTGATCGGATCCGTCTGTTTTATGCTGATTCTCTATCAATACGTGGCGCCCGGGGTCATCAATTTCGGTTCGCCGCACGGCTACTTCGCCGAGGAGGACGAGGGGGACATCTTCCCCACGCCGGACCCTCATTACGTCAAGAAGTACTTCTTCCCAGTGCGCGACCTGGAGCGGACCGTCGACTTCCAAATCAAAGGGGAGGACGTGATCGTGTTCTTGCACATCCAGAAAACTGGCGGGACGACGTTCGGTCGTCACCTAGTGCAGAATGTCCGCCTGGAGGTGCCGTGCGACTGCCGACCGGGCCAGAAGAAGTGTACCTGTTACCGACCCAATCGTAAGGAGACCTGGCTCTTCTCGCGCTTTTCCACCGGCTGGAGCTGCGGCTTGCACGCCGACTGGACCGAGCTTACGAACTGCGTACCGGGTGTTCTTAACAAGAAGGAGAGCAAGCAAAAAAATCTAAGGTAAACACACACACACACACACACAAAAAAAACGCCATGATTGCTTCAGGGTAACTTTTGAACCTAATGGGTCTTATGTTGATCATTTACCAATACAGACCTGAACCAATGAGGTAGAAACTCTATTCAGCAGGGTTTTTTTTTAAGCGTGTTTTCCCAAAAGCCCAAAAACAACAGACTGGTACAGAGTCCAAATGTGTGCTGTGATTTAAATCAAGAGTTATGACTGGGTGTGGTGGCATCATTATAAAAAAAGGGAGAGACAGACAGAGTGTGTAAGGCGAAAAGTGTGTACCTCAAAAAAAAAAAAAACCCATAGGAACGGATTATTCCCATTAAAATGGGAATAATCCGTTCCGGGGTTTCCATAAAATATACTTTTCAACTAAATAAGCCTTAAAACTACACACAACATACCTTATTCTATGTATAATAAATGTGCTATTGTATTGTAATGAAAGAAATACACTGCATTGTATCATCAAGTCACTTTATTTACATTTGTGATGGTCATTTATGGCTTGATGGAATGGCGTTGAAGGTCAAAGGGAATTGCTGTTTGGAAAGAGAGGCGCATTACATGAGGACTGTAATGAAAGAAATTAACTGTGCTGTAAAATAAAGTTTTATTGACCTTTTTGATGGTTGTTGATGGCTTATGGAAGAAGAGTCACCTTCCATAAGGACTGTTGGTAACTTAACCTCTGGTGCTGTTCGGTCGTGTGCTTCCGCCGAAGATCACTCCGCCAGCCGTGGTGGGTGTGTATTATGAAAATAGTGCTTGTTATAAGGTTTAATTTTCAGAAATTTGACGTTTGTAAGATGAAAAGTTTGTAAGATAAGGTGTTTGTAAGTTGAGGTCTCACTGTAGTTGTATTGTGTGATTATTCATTTTTTGACAGATGTTGCAACAAAAACAAACCAAAAAAAGCTGCAATTAAATCTGAATCACAGTCATCTTCATTGACCAAGTATGTAGAACACACAAGGAATTTGAAACCATTAAAATGAGAATAATCCGTTCCCAGGTGCCCATAAAACATAATTATCTACGTCTTAAAACGACACAAAATATACCTTATTTTATGTATAATAAATGTGCTATGGTATTATAATGAAAGAAATAACTGTATAATAAAGTCATTTTATTTATCTTTGTGATGGTCGTTGATGGCTTGATGGAATGGAGTGGCCGGTTTCATCAGCATTAAACACTTGATGAGGAACGTAGCCTTCTTCTTTCACCATCTTGAGGAATGATCCCTTGTAGGTGCTTTCCCTGCGATAATTTTATCTAGTTCCTCATCAATTGTGTTCTCTATTTAGCTGGGTTGATAGCTTTTTGCATCAAGTGTACAGATGTCTTGTGCAGGTTGTTTGTGGAGCCCGATTGATGGGATATTTTAACCTTGCAGTCTACACTCTGCCTTTGAACTATCAAAGTTGAAACTCTCTCACTGTCGTCTGCCTGTCTCTTTAATGTTTAAACCATCCCCCCGCCCCCTCATTTCTGCGTTCTTGACCAATCACGTGGCTTTAACCGAAGACTGGGGGCGGGCAATAGAGGATAAAAACAGTCGGCTGCCATTTTCTTGTTAGAAGAACGGGCTCGTTCGCGAACGACACATCACTCATTGTGGTGCTCCGTGTACGAAAAAAGTTCGTATGCCAAGGTAAAGTTTGTATGCCAAGGTAAAATTTTCATAAATGTAATGTTCGTACGTACAGTGGGAGTGGGAATATAGTGCTTTTTGTTTGATAAAGAACCCCTTGAGAAGCAAACTAGGATTGGCATACTAACAGTGCAGGGTACTAGTCTCGCATACTGTTAATAAATAATCCTGACGTATTCCAGACATATTGACAGTCGTATCAACATCCATGTCAGCGCACTTACTCCCCCACCCCCCCTTTCCCGTGCGCTGAAAAGGATTTTCCCCGTCGAGTGAGGCTTTCATTTGTGTGTCACGCTCCGTCATTTATTTGATTGTGTGAGATAGGACAAAGCCCGTGAGAGTGTCCTGTCTGTGTATCTTGCAGACAAACTAAAACAAGCCCGCCTGCTGCACTTCCCAGGGCCTTCCACCTCCCCCCCCCCCCAAAAAAAAAAGTAGGGTCTGGGCGAGGCAGACAGGGATGCAACAGGGGAGGGATGAGGTGGGACGAGGGGGTTGGTGGTGGTGGTGGGGGGGTTGTTGTCCCCGCAGGGGTTTGGCTCTGTTCTAAGCCAAGTGATTATTACTGCTGGGACTCACAACACACACACACACACACACACTCACTAATGCTGGTATTCGCTGCTGGCGTCAGTTTTTTCCCACCACCCCAACTCCATGCCGGTTGGAGGTGATAACACGTCCAAAATGAGATTATCAGCGTGGATGCGGTCATTTTATGTTTACTATTTTAGGGGGGGGGGGGGGTCTTGAGAGGTGTCAGAGGCCACCGGATCCCTTACTCGTCTTATTCTGTAGAAACTCATCGTGTGACTGTAAAGTGACCTTGAGAGTTTTGAAAGGCGCTTATAAATGAAATATATTATTATTATTATTATTATTATTATAAATAGTCGTCATTTTGTGATGCGTCTTGTTTTACTGTATTTTGTTCATTTACCTTATCTAGATTCTGCAGTATTTGTGTTATAAACAATTTTAGGACCAAATATATATATTTTGCATATTAATTGCTTGCGTTTCACACATGTAAATTATACACATTCACAAAAATACATGTTCATAATGTCACAAATTGCAAAGTGGTGGTTTTGGACCCCCCCCAAAAAAAGCAGGCAGGAGGGACAAGGGAAAACTCTCACTTTGAGAAACTCATTTCTTACTCCTAAAGTCAGTCTATTTGCTATCTATTAGCTAGCTGGCTACCAAGCTAGCTATATATTTGCTATCTATATGCTATTTGCTATCTATAAGCTATCTACACTGGCTCGCTAGCTATTAGTTATCGATTAACTAGCCAGCTAACTTTTTATCTATTCAAGTTATTCCGGGTTGAGTGAACGCTGTGCCAGCCAGCTAGCTCTCTAGCTAGCTATACAGCCATTTCGACCGAATTTCCCCATTGTGGGACGAATAAAGGTTTTCTGATTCTGCTATACAGCTAGTTATCTTTATTTAGATTTAGTTTCCTAATGCTTTGTTTTGTCTTGTAATTATTTTGGATAATGAGGCATTGGAGATCTTTTAGATGTCACATATTATTAAACATGACAAAATGTCCGACGGTACTACGTCAAATTGTATCATGAGTCCACTAAATCAAACTGGGTCAAATCCTTAAAATGTTTAATGATTATATCCTTGAATTGTTTTGTACCCCGCTTTTGACAAATGATCATCGTTTGTGAAAAGCTACACTCTCCTTTACTAAGAAGCTATGCTAACTGCGAAGCTAACGTGAAATGTAAGCTAGCGAAAGGCCGGTAAAATGCTACGGTGTGTGCAACAGTGCACTTTTAACAAAAGACACTTAACAACGGTGCTTAATCAAGTATGTGGCGCAAATTCGGCGTACATTTAGAATTGCCTCGAGATAAAATGTCATAAACGATACATAGCTAGCACACATATCCGTAAAACGTACTCCGCCGGCGTCGGCCATAGTAAGAAACCAACAAGCTACATACATATATTCGTATATTAACATATATTCACATATATTCGTATATTAACTACAGTAAAGTCTCGTTATATCGATATCGGATATATCGATAGTCCCGGTTATATCGATACTATTTCTATGCACGTACGGAGAAAATTACATGCAAACAGGGTCGGATATATCGATAGTCCCGGTTATATCGATATTTTTCGGACTCCCTTGAATATCGATATAACGAGACTTTACTGTATTTCTCATTCTAAATTTTTGGCCATTTTGCCCAACCCGGGTTACAAAGTAAAACAATCGGTATACAGTACGTGTGCGCGCTAACGTGAAGAAGCTAATTCAGGCAAGCGCACTTGCAGCTTTCGCTTCCTGTTTTCTTTGCTTTTTTTTTTTTCTTTTTCCACACTCCACTAAGTAGGTTACGTTGCTGCTTTTGACACTTCACCCTGAATGAATTGCGAAAATGTGTCCAATTTTATCAGAAGTCACATGTGCTAATGTTTCTAAACATTGCCTTGTAATTTAGCCCCAGCTTCCTTCTCAAGGCTAACAAAATGGTATATGTTGTCAAACTTAATAATAATATTAATAATAATAATAATAATAATACATTACATTTTAAGTGCCTTTCAAAGCTCTCGGACACTTTACAGTCACAGACAAGCATAGATACTATAATAAATAAAATGCAATCACAAATAGAATGCAATAAATAAAATCCAATTATAAATAGAAACAATAGAGAGAGCTACACAGAAAATGCAATTTTAAATAGGTGGGTTTTGACTTGAAGGTGGGAAGAGAATCGATGTTACGAATGTTGGGAGGAAGTGAGTTGCAAAGTTTGGGGGCAGAGCAGCTGAAAGCCCTGTCCCCCATTGTGCTGAGACGGGCAAGGAGGGGGGCACACAGAGGCGGAGGGAGGAAGAGGACCTGAGGGAACGAGAGGGAATAGAAATTTGAAGAAGGTCAGATAGGTATGGGGGAGGGGCAAAGTTATGGATAGCTTTAAATGTATAAAGAAGAATTTTAAAGTTGATTCTATATTTGACCGGGATGCCAGTGGAGCTCTTGGAGGGACGGGGGGTGATGTGGTGAAAGGATGAGGTTCTGGTGATGATCCGGGCTGAAGAATTCTGGACGAGTTGAAGTTTGTGGAGAAGTTTCTGAGGGACACCAAAGAGAAGTGAATTGCAATCGTCAATTCGGGAGGTGACAAGACTATCAACGAGGATAGCAGCGGTGTGAGGAGTGAGAGGGCGAAGACGATTAATATTGCGTAGGTGGAAGTACGCAGACCGGGTTAAGTTATTTATATGGGAGTGGAAAGATAGTGTGCTTAGGGTTAGGACAATTGGGGTCGGCTTTTGAGTTGATTTAAAAAATGCTACAATGTACTTCTATTATATATATATATATATATGTATATACAGTAAAGTCTCGTTATATCGATATTCAAGGGAGTCCGAAAAAATATCGATATAACCGGGACTATCGATATATCCGACCCTGTTTGCATGTAATTTTCTCAGTGCGTGCATATAAATAGTATCGATATAACCGGGACTATCGATATATCCGATATCGATATAACGAGACTTTACTGTATATATATTTTAAGGAAGCGTACGCGTTTTCTTGGCGCCGCCTTCTCATGGGTCTTCTAGATTTATGACCGTTCATAGTTTATCATCGTAAAAATGGAAGTACCGTAGCTTAACTTCCCTTGGCCAATGTCACGTTGCTAAAAAAAAAAAAGAAAAGATGAATCATCCCAAAGGGGTAACATTTCTTTGCTGGACATTTTGGGGAATTTAACGATCAGCTAATCAATGTCTCAATCAAATGTAATGTAGTTGTTTTAGGTCTCTTTGCGATGTTGTCGTCAATCCTGAATGCCTTTTTTTCAGCGATCTTCTAAAGTCTGGCTAGGTTAAAAAACATAGCAGTGTCATATGCAGAGCGCCGATGCGTATGTGGAACTTTCTCGGTGATGCGTATGTGGAACTTTCTGTGCTGTATGTCATGCATATTATCATATTTCAGAATCAGACGACCTTTATTCGTCCCACAATGGGGAAATTTGCAGTCCACAGCAGCAATTGAAAAGGGGATATTTGACAATAAAGCTGCCTTTGACTTGACTTTGACTAAAGATGTGTTATCATATCCACATATGGCCATGAAAAGCCAATCCTATCTGGTTGTAATTTTGTCCTTACTTCTATCGGGTCTTATTACTCTTTGTTCTCAAATCTGGATCCGGATCAAAGTCCTAATTCCTTTAGAACCTTTTAAGATTGTCCATCAAAGCTTTATTTTTTTTTTTTACAGGTGAGCTAGCCATAGCTTGAGTGCCCGTGTTGTCCACATGTGCGTCAATCCGGGCCATGTGTGTTTGCACTCTTGCTGAGACATTAGTCTCCGGGTTGGTCACACCAGTGTGATAGAAGCTTGGCTGAAAGTGCGACAAAGATCCAGCTTGTTTACAGGGCTATCTCTGCGGTGTCAGCATAGTTTTCGGGTCAGCTGTGAGGATATTCATCGTGACGTACGTGAAGCAGCTGCGAAAAGCCCTCAGGCGGACGCGCGTGATGTCTTATTTGTTTTTGTTTTTTTCCAAAGCTTTACCTGCTCGTGTGAAATGATTGTGAGATGCCAGGGGTGGCAATGATCCTCACACACTGTATTTTAGGAGAACTACAGATACTCCAGTGAGCTAATTTGACACCTTAACAATCGTAAAAAAAAAAGACTAATTACCGTATTTTGTACACGATAAAAAAGACTCAAGACTACAGCATTCAATTTTTATGGAACAATAGTCTGATTTATCTGGCATAGTGTTTTAAATGCTCTTGAAGCGCAGCGACTGTAGTTGTGAAAGCGCTATACAGACGCTCCTCAACGTACAAACGAGATACGTTCCGAACGGTCGTTTGTAAGGTGAATTTGTTCGTAAATTGCTTCTGTGCTATATTTTGTATGGAATGTATGTTTAAGGCTTATATAAGTATGTTTAAGGTTTATAGAAGTATGTTCAAGGCTTGCATAAGTAACCTTATTGGTTTGTACGACTGAAAAATAAACAAGTCCACTTCTGAAACGGTTGAGAAAGAGTCACAAGCCTTGTTATTTTTTCAGACAAAGAAAGGACTTAAAACTACAAATAAATGTGTTGAAAACCAGGCAGTAACACTATTTAGGATTGAGTTATTGCCCACCACTGGGAGTTGATTTGTTAACTGCCAGAACAATCCCAGAAGAAGCCGCAGTTCCTTTTTTTTTTTTTTTGCCAACGCCGCATACTCATTCGGCTGTCAGTGTGGATTTTACACAAAACCTTTCAGAGGCTGCAGAAATAACATGGATGGGAGCCATTTCTGTTATTCAAACTGGGGTGGGAGGGTCGGTGGATGCCATAGAGGCCAACTTCAATGTTTACACACAAAAAAAAGCCAAAACGGAGTGGGGGGGCGGGGGGGTGAGATCAATGTTGGTGTCACTTGACAGTATTTTGTGTTTTTACGAGATGGAATTACTGACATTTTCTGGAATGTAGGGCTATTTATTATTAGGACTTTAGTACCAGGCAGCCCTCTTGGAATTGCGATTATAACTTCTCTGATGAATGAATTGACTTTTTGGGCTGCCTTAAAGGACAACCGACATCACTTTTTTGTTTCCTAACTGACATCAGACAAACGTTTTATAGCATCTAAAATACCCAAAACACGCAATATGATATTTTTAGTCAAATGCAAAACACCAAGAAAAATGACTTAAAGGACAACCGACGTCTCCGGACAAGTTGTGTCCATAATTTGTAAAATGTCTTCAAATGACTGAAGATTCCACCGCATATAGCTATATTTTACGTTTTAAGACTCGCGTTGAATATTCAGGAAGTCTTGTTTTTGAGTTGGTGATGAGTCCGTACGTTACGTCACTGAAGGAACACCCCTGACCGAGAAAGCGTCACGCAATGCATTTTTGGTACTTTGTTTAGTCTGAAAACGTCATGTTGATCCGTGTTGATGACGAAATTAGAAGGACAAGACATAAATAACGCGATGGTGAATCGTTGTGTGTTGAACCAAGACTACTAGTTGACACAAATTCCCAGCAGACAAATCAGCCCATTTCCAACGGAGCTTTGGCGCCATCTTGTGCATTTTGTGGGACGCTACATTGGAGTCCTGACGGCTCGAATTGATGTGGGAGGATTCTTTAATCGACTGCAAACATGTATGCTTTCCTCTTCAGAACTATTTGAATCATATTCATAACTGGATGAGTAACAAGAAAGCATCTTCTCCGAATCTGAAGCCATTGTTTTGATTCACAAGCAATGCAAGACGTCTTGGCGTGACACCACGAACAAGTGGGCGGGACCTTCTGAAACTGGCCACTTCCGGGTTACATTTGAAGTAGCTTTTGGACACCTTAAGTCGTTTTTATTGGTGTTTTGCATTTGACTAAAAATATCATACTGCGTGTTTTGGTTATTTTAGATGCTATGAAACGTTTTTCTGATGTCAGTTAGGAAACAAAAAAATGGTGTCGGTTGTCCTTAACGATATTGGCGCACGCCATCGATCTCGAGAGCTCATAAAGCGTGGTCGAGTCCCATAATACCGCCACTAATCTTCACATCAGCTAGCGATCAAAGAGACGACCTCCCTCTCCTCTCCGTTCAGCTCCGCCTAATCGCTTGACACAATCGTCGCCAGACCCCCAAAATGGAGACTAATGTGCACCCCGCTGATTGCACAGAACATTCATCCAAGTTTCCTTACAGAGACTCATTCTTGGGCAGCGTATGCACTCGCGTGCATATAGAAAGAGCGAGAGTAAGAAAGAGAGAGAGAGTTAGAGAGACGTGCCAGAAATCAATAAATAATAAAACCCTTAAAGGTCGTGAGTGTAACAACTTGAACACGCGGCGGATCGATGGTGGCTTTGGACAATTTTGCAAATGTCACGACGATTGTCTTCTGCTGTCATTTTGAGGGCAACTGGTGAGCACGCCCGTGCAGGCCATTACTATGTCGTATTGAGCGCGGCGAAATTCAGTCGCGGATCGGGGGTGCAAAAGTAGCCTATGCCCCAAAAAAAAAAATATATACAGTAAAGTCTCGTTATATCGATATCGGATATATCGATAGTCCCGGTTATATCGATACTATTTCTATGCACGCACGGAGAAAATTACATGCAAACAGGGTTGGATATATCGATAGTCCCGGTTATATCGATATTTTTTCGGACTCCCTTGAATATCGATATAACGAGACTTTACTGTATTTAAAAAAAAAATAATAATAATACAATGATACCTTGGCTTACGCACTTAATTAGTTCCCAGACAGTGTGTAAGGCGAAAAATGTGTATCCCAAAAATTAATTTCCCATAGGAAACCATTAAAATGAGAGTAATCCGTTCCCAGGTCCCCCATCGAGGTGGTGACGTGACGTCAGGATTCTTCACCAATTCAAGACTTCCTGAATATTCAGCCCGAGTCATGAAATCGATAGATAGATAGATAGATAGATAGATAGATAGATAGATAGATAGATAGATAGATAGATAGATAGATAGATAGATAGATAGATAGATAGATAGATAGATAGATAGATAGATAGATAGATAGAGTAAAGTCTCGTTATATCGATATTCAAGGGAGTCCGAAAAAATATCGATATAACCGGGACTATCGATATATCCGACCCTGTTTGCATGTAATTTTCTCCGTGCGTGCATAGAAATAGTATCGATATAACCGGGACTATCGATATATCCGATATCGATATAACGAGACTTTACTGTAGATAGATTTTGTGTTTAGGAGCGTTTTACTGAGCGAGTTGCTTGTTCTGTAGCCACAAAGGGACATAAGTCTTCTTGTGCCGGTCCCAAGCCCGGATAAATACAGAGGGTTATGTCAGGAAGGGCATCCGACTTAAAAGCTTTGGCCAAAACAAACATGCGGATCAAACCTCTAAAGATGGAGGACACCGATTTGCTGTGGCGACCCCCTTTGAAGGGAAAAGCCGAAAGGAAAAGAAGATTATTATTATTATTATTATTAGTCAATATACAATGTGATTCTTTAATTTGCTTATGCCGTCTGTCCCATGCTTCTGTCTGTTTAATCCCAGCCTTGTTTACGTAAAGATATGACGGGGCTAATTTTACTCCTTTCCAATCACTGCCTCCTCCCCTTTCTTCATCTTAAAATGCGTTCTGCTTCCCGCCTTAGCGCTCTTTCCCGCTGCCTCCATGGTGGTGTCACTCCCTAATCAAACAGCAGGCCTGCTTTCTGCTCGGTGGCTTTATGGCCGGAAGGGGGTTTCTTCTTCTTCTTTTTTTTCCTTTCACTGCTCTATCTCCTCCTTTCACATTTGTCCCTCTCCACCCCCCCCCCCTCTCCCTCTTCCTCCCTTTCCCCTCCCGAGCGTAGCTAGCGCATTAAGAGGAAATGTCTTTTTTCATGGAAGATTTGCCACAATTTCCAAAATGGCCGCCTTGGCTAATGGACAACCAACCCGGTTCTAATGAACGATTACATTTGCCAGTAGGGGGAAGGGGGGGGCACGAAAATGAGGAGAATGAGGAAAAGGACGACTGTCAGGGAATGATTGAACATAAAAGCCGGAGGGGTGAAAATGTTTAGTTTCATTGGCGGGGGTGGGGGGGCTAGTCAATTAGCACGCTTGTCAAGCAGTTGGGCATTACTCTTCTTTCAATGGGTCTGTTTTGGATTCTCAGCACAAATCGCTGCACTACGCCCGTGTGTGTATGTGTGTGTTTGTATGACTAGTCTTGTGAGGACCACTAACATTTTATACCACAGGTGTCAAAGTCAAGGCCCGCGGGCCAAATCCGGCCCGCCACATCATTTTTTTCGGCCCGCGAAAGCAAATCAAACTTGTTAAATTCCATGATGATTGCAAAAATCTGAGCCAAAATTTCATATTTTTGGATGTCAACCACAATAAAAGTCATTATTCTTGACTTCAGATTTGAAAACGAGTTATTCATTAATTTGCTGTGTGCTCTATATGTAATATTTGAAGGGATTTAAACATTCTAATGGTTCCCCAAATTCATAACGGCCCTCGAGAGGAAACCATAACTACAATGTGGCCCGCGGCAAAAAATGACTTTGACACCCCTGTTTTATACCATACGCAGTGAGAACATTTTTGACAAGTGAGGACCTTTTGGCCGGTCCTCACAAGTTTTTCATTCTAAAGATTTCTAGAGGGTCTATAGATGCATCTGTTAAAAGTTCAGAGAGGTCCTCACAAATTCACCCAAAATTATTTTTTGGTGTGTTTTTTTTCTTCACTTGCATACACACACTTTTTACTCACTGTGTATGTGTTTGTGTGTGTGTGTGTGTGTGTGTGTGTGTGTGTGTGTGTGTGTGTGTGTGTGTGTGTGTGTGTGTGTGTGTGTGGTTAATGAGAGGAAAAAGTTCATACCACAAAAAGTAAAAACGATATTTTAACCAAATTCACTACAGGGGTGGGGACTTTGAATGTACCCATTCAGAAAACTCACTCCTGCTGTTATTTCAGTTTCAGTTTAAGTCCACTTTGTATTTTTTTTTTTTTTAAAGAGGTTTAAGTGGGAAATGGGGTGACATTTAGTGTTCAAATGCAACACTAGTTCTTCGATGAAAAGGTTTCTTCAACCGTCATCTGTACTTCTTTGAAGGTGTCGGACGTTTCGCTTCTTATCCAAGAAGCTTCGTCAGAAAACTAAAGTCTTACTGGTAGTTTTGGGCCCGAAACTACCAGCAAAACTACCAGTAAGACTTTTGTTTGCTGACAAAGCTTCTTGGATAAGAAGCGAAACGTCCGACACCTTCAAAGAAGTACAGATGACGGCTGAAATAACCTTTTCATCGATGGACCACTCCTGTACGACTGAGAGCTTACACAGACAAACACTAGTTCTTCTCGAAATTTATCAGCAATGGTGGTTCTCACTCCTTATCTGGAGTTATCCGGACCTCACAAAACCATTGAAACAGGAATGTGTGTGTGTGTGTGTGTGTCATGACACGGTTGAATCCGCATGGCGACGTATCCCAGAATGCAGATGAAGTTGAGGGTAAGAGAGCACCGCGGCCGATTCTAACACATATCTGCGAATGCGCGTGCACGTGTATCTTGGCGGGTCGGTGTTAATCCAATCAGATTAGCCACGTATAAGCGCTGCCGGGCCAGCCGCTTTCAAAGCCGGTTTACGTCCACTCATCCCCCGCTAGTGCGCTACGTATCAGCTAACCAACTGACCCTGAACGTTCCCCCCGTTGAATGTTTTACCGCAGACAGGTTGGGAATGGCCGGTTTTGCCATCGTAACTGGATTTTTTTTGGTCGCTATTTCTGGATGATAACGGACTCTAATCCCGGTTTAATGGCATCACATTCCGGAGTAATTCTCGTTTCCCATTATAGAAATTCCCACTAATCGGTCAGGGCCAATGCTGGGACTAATCAATGGAGGCTTAGAAGTTTAAAATCTAAGGGGGGGAAGAAAATCAGTACTGTGTTGACTTCAAGAATTATGTTTCCAAAACCCACCAAAGGATTATAATCGTTTATACGAGCCACAAGGAGTGTCACCGCTGAGCGCCAATACGTAAATGCGAACTGTCGCGGCTTGGAATTGAAGCGGATTTACGATGTGAGATAATCTCTTTTCGTCAATGGATGCGACGGGTTCGTCTTTGCTTTCAACATTTAGCTTGTAGTAGACATGCACATTTCACTGACGTCCCTGATCCACTGGTGAAAAGGACGCTTTGATCCTCTCCTGTTTCATCTAGAACTGCTTCATGTCACAAAGAGGGTCCAGAAAGTGCTTAAGAATGAATGACTGTCTTTTAGGTTGTGTCACATTATTTATTATTATTATTATTATTATTATTATTATTATTATTATTAATAATAATAATTATAATAATAACAACAATGATGATAATAATAATAGTATTATTAATATTAATAATATTAATAATAATAATAATAATAATAATAATAATAATACGTTTCATTTATAAGCGCCTTTCAAAACTCTCAAGGTCACTTTCCAATCACAGGATATGTTTTTTTTTCTGTGGGTAAGCAGCGGCAGCCACACACGCCAGCGTTCATTCAACCCGGAAGTAACTCAAATAGATAGAAATCTAGCTAGCTAAGAGATAGCTAATAATAATAATAATAATAATAATAATAATATTGTTTTTTACTTCAAGATGGCGCCGCGAGAGTGGCTGCCTTCACAGCAGCTCCTGCATTTTGTTTTTCTACTTCTTTTTTTCCTTTCCTCTTCGTTTCATACCTTTGCAGCTGTGAAATGTACATTTCTCCACTGCGAGACTAATAAAGGCTAATCCAATCCAATCTAAGATGCTGAGAAAGCACTTTTTGATTAGATTCCATTACGCTATGGCTTCACGCTGAAGTTTAACGTGGAAGCTTACTCGGCACTATAATGGTGTGCCTTGTAGATGAGAGCAAAAACTGCAAATAAGTGAGTTTTTCGGCGAATAAAGATTGCTGTCATGAGACAATTTAAAGGTTTTCATGAAAATTCCACAGTTCATCTTTAGTCACCATAATTAACACTGAAGTGTGATCCATTTTGCCACAATCAAGAAATGGTTAATCAACGTTGAAATCCAAACAGCGGACCGTTGCTAAGTGACTATAAAGTGAACAGTCCATATTTCCCTTTGGGGGGCACAACTTGGTATGCAACAGAAATCCTCATAAATCTTCAAATACTCCCAAAGATCCTTTAAAGGGAATATTTTGCTTTATTTCGAAATATATACCACAACGTAGAACGTTTTGATGATTAAGCAACTATTTTTCACCTTCAATTTTCGTGATTCACCCTTTTCACCTGAAATTAGCTAATTGCTAATCGCGAATTGCTAGCTAGCTTTACCAACACCTCAAAAGCCCATTTCCCCCGATGCCGCTATTGACCTAGCGTGTACTGTATTTTTATAACCAAAGATGCTATAAAGTGAATTCTGTGCTTTATTTCTAAATATATTCCACAACATAGAACGTTTTGATGATTAAGCAACTATTTTTAACCTTCAATTTTCGTGATCTGAAATAAAGCTGAAATTAGCTAATTGCTAATCGCGAATTGCTAGCTAGCTTTACCTACACCTCAAAAACCCGCTATTGACCTAACGTGTACTGTATTTTTATAACCAAAGATGCTATAAAGTGAATTCTGTGCTTTATTTCTAAATATATTCCACAACATAGAACGTTTTGATGATTAAGCAACTATTTTTCACCTTTTTCACCTGAAATTAGCTAATTGCTAATCGCGAATTGCTAGCTAGCTTTACCACCACCTCAAAAACCCATTTCCCCCGATGCCGCTATTGACCTAACGTGTACTGTATTTTTATAACCAAAGATGCTATAAAGTGAATTCTGTGCTTTATTTCTAAATATATTCCACAACATAGAACGTTTTGATGATTAAGCAACTATTTTTCACCTTTTTCACCTGAAATTAGCTAATTGCTAATCGCGAATTGCTAGCTAGCTTTACCAACACCTAAAAAGATCATTCCTTCGGTGCCGCTATTGACCTAGCGTGTACTGTATTTTTATAACCAAAGATGCTATATAGTGAATTCTGTGCTTTATTTCTAAATATATTCCACAACATAGAACGTTTTGATGATTAAGCAACTATTTTTCACCTTTTTCACCTGAAATTAGCTAATTGCTAATCGCGAATTGCTAGCTGGCTTTACCAACACCTCAAAAGCGCATTTCCCCGGATGCCGCTATTGACATAGCGTGTACTGTATTTTTATAACCAAAGATGCTATAAAGTGAATTATGTGCTTTATTTCTAAATATATTCCACAACATAGAACGTTTTGATGATGAAGCAACTATTTTTCACCTTCAATTTTCGTGATCTGAAATGAAGCTGAAATTAGCTAATTGCTAATCGCGAATTGCTAGCTAGCTTTACCAACACCTCAAAAGCGCATTTCCCCGGATGCCGCTATTGACATAGCGTGTACTGTATTTTTATTCTCAAATATACTTTAAAGTGAATTATGTGCTTTATTTTGAAATATATTCCACGACGTTGAATGTTTTGAAAATTCAGCAACTATTTTTCACCTTCAATTTCCGTGACCTGAAATAAATGTATTTTTTACTTCCTTGATTAAGTACAGTAGTTGAGTGATTGATACCAGTCCTACCTCCTCCTCAATACAATTTACAGCATGCAGTTAGCTTATTGCTAATCGCTAGCTAGCTATACCGACACCTAAAAAAAAACACATTTCCCACGGATGCCGCTATTGACATAGCGTGTACTGTATTTGGTGTCGTTCAGGCTACCGCAACATGTTGGAACATAAAGTGTTGTGGGATAGCTAACAAGATAAAAGTATTCACTCAAATGTCGATTACGCAGTGTGAGCCTCAGGCTGAAATGAAATGCGCCGCCGCGTTGACTGGATGCTTAACTTTCTCTGACACATTTACGACACACCATCAAGCCATACGGCGCACACAACGAGCTCGCTTCCCGTCCGGCAGGCGAAGGGGAGCCCCGGTTAGCTTACAAGCTAGCGGCTGGCTGGCGCTTCTCATGTTAGTTAGCGTGGAAAGCCCCGCGGCAGCCTGGTGGGATATATTCCAACCACTGGAGGCTTGAAGCGGATCTATTTTTTGCTGTTCAAACATGTGTAGGAATACGACGTGCGGTATTAGCTTGGCTATGGCCGGATTGAGCTAAGTGTGTGTTTTTTGTGCCTTGTGGGGACGTGTCCACTGCTTCATGATTTTTCAACCTCGTTTTCATTGATAGGCACATTTATTTATTATTTTGTAATCATTTTAAGGACAACCGACACCTTTTTTTTGTTTCCGAACTGACATCAGAAAAAAACATTTTATAGCATCTAAAATACCCAAAACACGCAGGCTGATATTTTTAGTCAAATGCAAAACACCAATAAAAATGACTGAAAGTGTCCCAAAACTACTTGAAAATGACCTCGGAAATGGAGAGTTTCAGAAGATCCCGCCCCCTTGTTCGTGACGTCTTCTGATTGGCTGCCATTCCGAGTATGCAAATTGCCAAACGAAGCGAAATTCAGACATTTCCAAACCGAATGAAGATTTTGAAATCTGAATAATTCTGATTTCGAAATCTTCGTTCAAATGTTTGCTTTATTAAATAAAGTTTGATTGGAAAAAAAAATCTTTCGGTTTTGTTTTATTTTTTTCTTGGAGAAGTTGTCGGCCTCCCGGGCGGAGACATTTTGTAAGTTATAATAATAATAATAATAATACATTTCATTTATAAGCGCCTTTCAAAACTCAAGGTCACTTTACAGTCACAGGATAAGTTTTTCTGTGGGTGAGCAGCGGCAGCCACATGCGCCAGCGTTCACTCAACCTGGAATTAACTCAAGTACATACAAAGCTAGCTAGCTAGCTAATAGACAGCTAGCTATATCGCCAATAGCTACCAATGACACAGCCAGCCAGCTATTAGCAAAATAGCCAGCTAATAGATAGCTAGCTCGTTCGCGAACAGACAGCAAGCCATATCGCTAATAGCCAACTCGCTGGATAGCAGTAGAACTGTCATGCTATCCCGGTACAAATGTTGATAATAATAAAACATTACATTTATAAGTCCCTTTCAAAACTCTCAAGGTCACTTTACAGCGAGCTAGCTATTGGCGATATGGCTTGCTATCCATTGGCGACACAGCCAGCTATCCACTCGCCGGCCGTGTCGCTGGTCGGCTATGTCGGCAGTAGCCATTTGCGATATAGCTAGCTCTTCGTCCGGGCGGACGCTGTTTCAGACACTGCTAATTACATGGAGACCTCTCGGCGCTCATCCAGGGCGACGATACTTAGCCACGAGCTCAACAAGTGTGATGTTCTCACATTGTAGCGGGAAGAATGCTCCGAAGAGTGACATGAAAGGATTAGATAAGACTTCCTGCGGTCCCGTCTGTCTATAGCTTGAGGCTAGCGTTGACAGGCAACACTGCTTTCTGCTTCGTCTCCGGGAGTTCAACTGTGGTTCATCCTCGGGTCACCGCGACGTGCATACTGTACTCTCATTTAGTAAAAAGCTCAGGAATGGCTTCCGGTAAAGGGGGCCTCTTATTTTCCTTGAACATTCCTGGCTTCATTTTGACTCGGCAGCCATTTTATAGTCCATGACGTTGTAAAGTGGAGTGGTTAAAAGTCTTTTTTCAATGCCGGAAAAGGGCGGTGAGGGGTAGAGGTGGTAGTTTGGTGGTTTGGGGAGGGGGCCTCAGAGGTTCTTGATGTTGAGTCGTGCTGTCAACCTGCCAACCCACTTGGGTCGACTTGAGCTAAGGCCACCATTGATTTTCTGTCAGCGTCATTGTAACGGCGGGACAATCCGAAGAATCCGCTCAGCCTTTAGCCGGGTTATCGCCAGTCAACCTCCGCCATTGATTAGTCATAATGGTCGTGCATGGCTTTTTTTTTAAATTGATTGATAAACCGTAAATGACACAGACACACCGCTAAGGCTATGTGCCAGTGTTTGAAATACAGTAAAGTCTCGTTATATCGATATCGGATATATCGATAGTCCCGGTTATATCGATACTATTTCTATGCACGCACTGAGAAAATTACATGCAAACAGGGTCGGATATATCGATAGTCCCGGTTATATCGATATTTTTTCGGACTCCCTTGAATATCGATATAACGAGACTTTACTGTAGCACAGAATAAATTATTCTGATTTCAAAATCTTCATTCGGTTTGGAAATGTCTAAATTTCGCTTCGTTTGGCAATTTGCATACTCGGCACGGCAGCCAATCAGAAGCCTGCTTCGTGCTTCCGTCTTTCCAGAGCGTTATAAGTATATCATTTTCCAAAGAAGACGCACAGAATCTCATCCCCAGAAGAAAGATTCAAAAGAAGCTAACAAAATTTATGATGCTACAAAACGTAAACGTACATTATCCCGTGACTGTAAAGTATACTTGAGAGTTTTGAAAGGCGCTTAGAAATTGAACGTACATTAAAAGCATCGTGGAAGGAGGAGTTCACGTGGCTTGTAGCAGACGACGCAACGTAAACATTGCATTGTGGAAAATGACGAACAGCGTGTGGACAAATGACCAACTGGCGCAAAATCAATCACGCAAGGGGATATTTACGATAAATTCAGCAAGGGAGCATTTTTTTTTTTTGCAATTAGTCATCTTATTGTGTTTCAAGTTGTGAAAAATGGGGCAGGCAACTTTATGGCCTGGCAGGCAACTTTTCGGAGTTGTCTACCCTGATGTCTGGTAACATTTTGTCATGAGTTTCAGACACTGCGATGTGCCCAACGAAACTGACAGAAAGTGTCTGAAAAAAAAACAGCTGGAGTGACGTGTTTCGTGGTCCCTGAATCTTCGTCACCTTCTTTTCCACCATACCCCCCCTTTCCCCTTCCCCCACCCCTCACATCCGTGATTCCGAAGACAAATAGCTCACGATTAGCAGACATTGCCCATAATGAGCGGGTGCTATGCGGCTCTTCCAACAGGATTAGCCACTATTGATTAAGCTAGCCTAGCATTAGCATCACAAGAGAAAAGAATGGGGTAGTGGGGTAGGGTGGTAGTTTCTATAAATGCGTAATGAGTAGTGCTGTGGAATGCTATGATATGCCATGAGAATAGGATTAGGAGCTATTAATCAGACAAGAGACTCGCACAGGTCATTAGCCGGCCCGGCGGCAATGTCAGTGCGTCGGCGGGATGATTCCGGCAATTCTGAATTGGGTTTGGCCTTATTGTCGTCATCCGCTCTCTAACTACAAATCGCTCCTGAAAGTCTTTTAATACCCTACTTTCCTTGATGGCTTTCTCTGTCCTTTCCCGTCATCCTCTTTTAAGACAGCGAAGATCGCAGGCGCATCACGTGTAATATTAAAGGACAACCGACACTATTTTTTTGGGGGGTTCCTAACTGACATCAGAAAAACGTTTTATCGCATCTAAAATATCCAAAACACACTGTATGATATTTTTAGTCAATTTTTATTTTTAGTCAAATGCAAAACACCAATAAAAATGACTTAAAGGACAACCAACGCCAAGTTGTGTCCATAATTTGTAAAATCGCTTCAAATGACTTCTACTTAGTGTATTTTACAAAGATTCCACCGCATATAGCTATATAAGACTTGCGCTGAATATTCAGGAAGTCTTGTTTTTGAGTTGGTGAAGAGTCCTGACGTCACGGAAGGAACGCCCCTGACCGAGAAAGCGACACACAATGCATTTTGGGTACTTTGTTTGGTCTGATAACTTTGTGTTGATGGCGAAAATTAGAAGGAAAACACATAAATAACGCGATGGTGAATCATTGTGTGTGGCACCGAGCATCTATTTGATATTCACTGACTAAAATTGTAAGGAATTAATCAGCCCGTTTCCACGGAGCTTTCCACGCAGCTTTGTCGCCCCCTTTTGCCGCTTTTCGGTGCTACATTTCCCCCCTCAAAATGACACGGAATAAATTATTTAATCGATTGCAAACATGTATTCTTTCCTCTTCAGAACTATTTGAATCATATTCATAACTGGATGAGTAACAAGAAAGCATTTTCTCCGAATCTGAAGCCATTGTTTTGATTCTCGAGCAATGCAAGACGTCTTGCCGTGACACCACAAACATGGGGGCGGGACCTTCTGGAACTGGCCACTTCCGGTTTCAAATTGAAGTACTTTTTAGACACTTTAAGTCATTTTTATTAGTGTTTTGCATTTGACTAAAAATATCATACGTTTTTATGATGTCAGTTAGGAAACGTCGGTTGTCCCTTAAAACGTAAAATATAGCGATATGCGGTGGAATCTTTGTAAAATACGCTCAGTAGAACTCATTTGAAGTCCTTTTACAAATTATGGACGCAACTTGTCGGGAGGTGTCGTTGTCCTTTAATAGTATCCATCCTTCCATTTTCTATCGCATTTATTTTCTCCTAGATAGGTCACAAGTGATCCCAGTAGACTTTAGACAAGAGACAATATTCAGGACAATATTCATCCATCCATCCATTTCCCGAAGTTATTGTTATATCATACGTGATTGGTGGAGAACCAGGAAGTGACCGTACGACAGCATTAGCTTGTAGCGAAGCATGCGGGATGAAGAAAGTTCATTTTTGTGTTGTTGCCGTACTCGGTTTCAGCCACTAGTAACCTGTTGTGGTTTGTAAACAAACTCTTTACAAAGAAGCAGTGACTCTATTGGGAAGCTGCAATATTTAGTAGCTAACTTCATAAATTATAGATCGTAGAACCGGAGCAGGGGCCAGACAACTTTATTATAACTGGTCGGTTCGAGGTCTTATTTTTGTTGGTTAAGTTGGGTCGTTATATAATTCGGGTCAAATATGCAAGTCCAAATTAACTCATTCACTGCCAGACAATGTGCAAAAATGTGTCTATTCCAGTGCCAGGGATTTTTGTCACTGTCACTCTAATTCCAGGACCCACAGAATATTGAGTTTTAGGACTACATAAAGATTCAATGCAGCATTAGAAACCTTAGACTCTTTTCTTCCATCAGAAAAAAAAAGAGTTAATTCCTAAATTATATTGGTCTGGTGTTATATGACCTTGAAATTGGGGCGGCTGTACAAAATAAAATACATACATTTGTTACAAAGCTGTAACAAAGCGCTAACATGGACCAAAGGCAAATGGTGCCCCTTCGAGAAAGGTAAAAACATTGCTCGTGGTCTGACCAGTGCTTTATCTGCACCCTTGCATGAAAAACCAAATTCCGAACAAATTCGGGAATGGCAATCCACGTTACACTTTTCAATTCCTGAATAAATTCGGGAATGTCAGTGAATAAGTTCATAGGGAAAATTGCATTTTAGGAACTTGAATTATTATTATTATGATCATTATTATTATTATTATTATTATTATTATTATTATTATCGAGCTTCCAAAAATGACCAAAAGATCTCAAGAAGCGATTTGGAAAAACAACGTTAATTCCTAAAATAAATGGTTCTGAAGTAATATGACCGTGAAATGAGGGCAGCTGTGCAAAATACAATGCAATACAAACATATTGGTTTATATAGCTCTTTGATAACAGCTGAAGCTGGACGAAAGTGCTAAGATGGAAAAAGGGGAAATGCTGCCCCTTGTGGAAAAGAAAAAAACATTGCCAGAGGCCATGGCCAGCGCTTTATCGGCACCCAAGCATGAAATACCAAAACCCGAAAAATTCGGGAATACGTCATATTTTCAATTCCTCAATAAATTCAGGAATGGCAGTGAATGAGTTAAAAAAAATAAATAAAAACTCACAAAGAATTTTTAAAGAAAAATACTTTACCCATCATGTCTTTATTTTGGGACTTGTAGGTGAAGAATTCCACCCGTCATGTGATCCAGGAGATTTGTTACGTCTTGGTTTGAGGCCCTCACGTTCTTCAGAAACTAAAAAAAAATAAATAAAAAAAATGAAAGACATTGTTTACCCGCTTTTAGGCATTTCAAAATAAAAGCGTCCTCATTCACGATCTTTCCTCGACGAGCAGAGAAATCACGTGAAACTGAGAGGGAAAAGGCAGACAGGCGTGTTAATTGAATTGTGGAAAAAAATGCAAATCTCTCAGCGCCTCATGTCAGATGGTGGGAGAGGAGCTTCCAACCGATAGCGGATGCTAACTGTTTGCCAGTGAATGATTGTGTTGTTTCAGACTCTTTTATTTTTGTTTCCGCACCATTTTTCTGCCCATCATGCTAACACTGGACAGAATTTATGTATGTACAGTGACACCTCGGTTTACGAACCCCTTGGCTTCCGAACTTTTTGGTTTACGAACGTTAAATGTATGAAAATTCTACCTTGGCATACGAACTATTTTTCGGGATACACACGGAGCTGCCATGATGACTGATGTGTCGTTCGCGAACGACCCGTTCTCCTGACAAGAAAATGGAAGCCACATTTTTTTGTCATCTATTCCCCGCCCCCAGTCTTCGGTTAAAGCCACGTGATTGGTCAAGAACGCAGCAGTGAGGGGACGTGGTTTAAACATTAAAGAGACAGGCAGACGACAGAGAGAGAGTGACAAAATGGATTTCAACTTTGATAGTTCAAAGGCAGATTGTAAACTGCAAGGTTAAAATATCCCATCAATCAGGCTCCACAAACAACCGCACAAGCCATCTGTACACTTGATGCAAAAAGCTACCAACCCAACTAAGTGGAACACAATTGATGAGGAACTAGGTAAAATTATCACACAGAAAGCACCTACAAGGGATCATTCCTCAAGATGGTGAAAGAAGAAGGCTACGTTCCTCATCAAGTGTTTAATGCTGATGAAACAGGTCGCTCCATTCCATCAAGCCATCAATGACCATCACAAAGGTAAATAAAACGACTTTATTATACAGTACAGTTTATTTCTTTAATTATAATGCCATATCACATTTATTATACATAAAATAAGGTATATTTTGTGTAGTTTTAAGAAAATTTGAAAGTAGAAAATTATGTTTTATGGGGACCTGGGAACGGATTATTCTCATTTTAATGGTTTCCAATGGGAAATTAATTTTTGGGATACACACTTTTCACCCTACACACTCT
The DNA here is from genome assembly GCF_051943395.1 of Hippocampus bargibanti. Lineage (NCBI taxonomy): Eukaryota > Metazoa > Chordata > Actinopteri > Syngnathiformes > Syngnathidae > Hippocampus > Hippocampus bargibanti. The sequence continues at coordinate 3,807,592 of NC_142742.1, read as the reverse complement.
GTCCGGGAACCAATTAAGTTCGCAAGCCAAGGTATCACTGTATTATATATTCGTTTTTAAAGCTTCAATGGCAATTTCATTCATAGAAAGACAACGATGGGGAAGAGATTTTCATTCTGCTACACTTGTCTGAAGCGCTTGAGGGCAAAGCTTGTGTAGATCACCACAGTTTGGCCCGCGTCTCGACTTTTGGCTTTTTTGATGTTGTGCAGTCAAGCAGCGGTCGCATGCGCTGCGGCATCTGTCATTTTTGTCCGCAAGTCGCTACGTTGTTTTTTGACGCAAGCGATTTTCGGTCAACCACAAGGCTAAATGTGTCCGCGGCGGCGGCAACTTGCGCAATGTTGATGTACAACGTTTTGATTGAGAAAAACGTCCGTTGGATTAGTGTACCAGCTGATTTTTTTCTTAAAAACAACATCCTTTTTTTTTGAGTCTACTGTTTTTTTTTTCACACAGCAGCCACTGAATGTTGTAGCAATCAGTCATGATGTTTTTGTTCATAGTAATAAAATAAACACAATATTTTGGCAGGTCTATTTTAACTCATTCATTGCCAGACGATGTGCAAAAAACATGTCCACCGCAGTGCCAGGGTTTTTGTCATTTTCACTCAAATTGTAGAACCCACAGAATATTGAGTTTTAGGACTACATAAACATTCCGTACAGTGTTAGAAACCTTAGACTCTCTTCTTTCATCAGAAAAAAAATAGTTAATTCACAAGTTAAATGGGTCTGGAGTTATCTGAGCTTGAAATGGGGGCGCCTATACAAAAGGTGATACCTTGGCTTATGAACTTAATAGGTTCCCAGACAGTGTGTAAGGCGAAAAGTGTGTATCCCAAAAATTAATTTCCCATAGGAAACTATTAAAATGAGAATAATCCGTTCCCAGGTCCCCATAAAACATAATTTTCTAATTTTCTAAGCCTTAAAACTACACAAAATATACCTTATTTTATGTATAATAAATGTGCTATGGCATTATAATTAAAGAAATAAACTTTACTGTATAATAAAGTTGTTTTATTTACCTTTGTTGGAATGGAGTGGCCGGTTTCATCAGCATTAAACACTTGATGAGGAACGCAGCCTTTACTGTTTTCTATTCATTCTGTCACTCTCTCTCTGTCGTCTGCCTGTCTCTTTAATGTTTAAACCACCTCCCCTCACCACTGCGTTCTTGACCAATCACGTGGTTTTAACCAAAGACTGGGGGCGGGGAATAGAGGACAAAAAAAAGGTCGGCTGCCATTTCCTCGTTAGGAGAACGGGCTCGTTCCGAACGACACATCACTCATTGTGGCACTACGTGTGTATCCCGAAAAATAGTTCGTATGCCAAGGTAAAATTTTCATAAATTTAACGTTCGTAAACCGAAATGTTCGTAAGCCGAGGGGTTTGTACACCGAGGTATCACTGTAGTCTAAAGTGTCGTTTTATAGTTTGGAGTTATTTTCGATGAACATATTTTAATAAACAAACATCCACTGTCCTATATGGAAGGGAATAGTGTGGTACCTTTCTGCCTTTCAGGAGATCGAGTTTTAATCTCATCGTAATGCTGTGTATCACGATTTATATTGCCATAGAGTCTCAACTCAAGTATGAACATAGTCTGAGAGTTTTAAGCAAAGTCGGTTCATCGTAACGATCACAAGAGACCGTCACCCTGTTGAATGAGGGTCATTGTTAACGCTAATCCAGTTCTGCTATTCCGAGAGTGTCTTCACCTCTTTGTGCCTCTCTGATCGTGCTTACCCGACACGGATCCGTGCCTGCGAACGCCCCCTTGAGAACGTACTTTTCATCCTTGTACTTTTTTTAAATTTTAACTCTCATCCCTCACCTCTACGAACCCATACTTTCCTTCTCTGGCTTTCTCCCGCGCTGCCTCGTTTCTTTTTATAAACCGCTGTTAAAAAGCAGCGACCGCCAACGCTGTCATTTTAGCTTCCCGGCGTGTTTGTCGGCTTCCTCCGGAGAGAGGAAGTGATGTGCCAGGAAGTGCTTTTATCCCGCCAGTGATCTGATCCGATGTGAGATTGAGATGAGCGAGGGAGTGAAGTCTTCTCCTGCTCAGCCTCGGGGGATGTGGATGGTAGAGAGGAGCCCTTTTTCACCCCAACTACCCCTTTTATTGTTTTCTTGTGATATCTAAAAGACAGAACTAATCTCGCACTCTTCCACTGACTGCCGGATTACTAAAAAAAGATCTGTCCCAAAACGACTTGATCGCGAGGCAGTGTATCTTTTTAGTTTGGTTACTTATGCAGCATTGATCATCGAATAGGCCTTGTACTTTTGACATTTTAACGTGTAATATGATTTCCAATTAAGACCAGGACTTTGACACTGAGATGAGACCAAGCCTTTAAGGAAAGGGGTGCGTGACTGCGGTTCTTGGTACTACACACCTCATCCAAATGACCGGTTATCAACCCTCAAGGACCGATAAGATAGGTAGGGGGTGGGTAACTTTGGTTCTTGGTACTACACACCTCATTCAAATGACCGGTTACCAACCCCCAAGGACCGATAAGATAGGTAAGGGGTGGGTGACTTTGGTTCTTGGTACTACACACCTCATCCAAATGACCAGTTATCAACCCTCAAGGACCGATAAGCTAGGTCGGGGTGGGTGACTTTGGTTCTTGGTACTACACACCTCATCCAAATGACCGGTTACCAACCACCAAGGACCGATAAGATAGGTAAGGGGTGGGTGACTTTGGGTCTTGGTACTACACACCTCATCCAAATGACCGGTTACCAACCCCCAAGGACCGATAAGATAGGTAAGGGGTGGGTGACTTTGGTTCTTGGTACTACACACCTCATCCAAATGACCGGTTACCAACCACCAAGGACCGATAAGATAGGTAAGGGGTGGGTGACTTTGGTTCTTGGTACTACACACCTCATCCAAATGACCAATTACCAACCCCCAAGGACCGAAATCCCGACCCCCTTTCTTTAATTGCTCGAGACGGAGTACAGACTCAGATCTGAGGGGTTACGACCATGTCAAAGCTAAGCTTTGATGGCACCGAGCCTTTCAAGCTTTGAAACAGAGTCCAGACAGACACTTGAAAGCCTTGAGGCCACGTTGAGATGACAACTTTGCGAGGTCGAGACCGAGACTGCTTCTGACCAAGTCAGTGGTTCTTCATCTTGTTGGATGCATCGAACCTGACCAGTTTCATTTGCTCATTCATTGAACCCTTCTTTCAATGACTGTGCCCACTAATTGCAGACTATATTGAGGGGTGGACCTCTGCGGTGGAGGATCCACCGAATCCCTGAGACCGACTCACCCCTAGGGTTCGAGCGAACCCAGTTTAAGAACCACTGGACTGAGTAGAGATTAACTCCGGGCTAAGGCTCCTAATATATTATCTCTGTGGTTCATCAAATTTATGTGAGAAAATGATTTCCCTTTCCTGTGGAGAAATAATATTTTGATCTGCCAATTATTTTTAATCTGAGTCCACTGCTGTTGTGGAAGTGCATACCGCCGCTTCGTCCCATCTAGTTTTCTGTTTCAGATCACATACAAAGAACAACAAAAAACGCAAAATAACTCTTAAACGACAAGAGTAATTAAGATACGGTGGTTCAGTCGTGGAATGTGTTTTGAAACCCCCCCCCCTCCCACTCCACCCCTCACACACAAGCATTGTATTGATTTGCTTGCTCACAACAGAGAACTGTGTCTATGTGGGGGCCACTGAAACCTCTCAAAAGCCAAAAAGCTCCAGGCGGTCCTTACAGACCTTCGTTTCAGAAAGTCAGGCAAGCGAGACTTGAGCCACACACCCCTAAGTCCCCCTACCCCCTCTCGTTTTCGCATGTTGACCGCCACAATGCAAATACTTTGAGACTTTATGGATGTTCACCATTTGACAGTTCCTCTTATTGAATAGACAGAGACAACCCTCCCCCCCCCGCCCACCCGGACCAGTCTCCCCTTCTTCGCATCAACCTCTTCCGTCCTTTCTTTCTCCCTCTCGGTCTTTGCCGTCTTTTGTGTGACATCCCTTAACGCTTGACCGGTCGTGCCTCGACTCTTGACTTCAAAGAGTCACTTTATTCATCAGTCACTCATCAGAGAGGGAACAGGGCGCTTAAAAGAGAGGGAGGGGATGGAGATTGAGTGTATTAAAAAAAATGGCTCTGAGGGGCCGGCGGGGTTTAGAGAAGTACGCACTCCAGGCCGCAGCGGACCGTTGCAGTCACACACAAAAAAAAAAAAAAAAAAAAAGGCCCGTTGAGACCATGATAGTGGTTGACACCATGTCAAGATCAAAACTTTGCTCAGAACAAGAAAATGGTGGTTTGAGGACCAAGACTTTCAAAATATGTCATCGTGAAAGATTTAAAGGACAACAGACACCTCTGGTAAGTTGTGTCCATAATTTGTAAAATCACATCAAATGACTTCTACTGAGCGCATTTTACAAAGATTCCACCGCATATAGCTAGCTATATTTTACGTTTTAAGACTCGCGCTGAATATTCAGGAAGTCTTGTTTTCAAGTTAATGACGATGCCCTTCTGTGACGTCACGGAGGGAACGCCCTGACCGAGAAAGCGACACACAATGCATTTTGGGTAACAGTTTAAGTCCAAGTCCAAAGCAAAACTTTGAAAAAAATGCGATCCCGTTGAACATGACTCATTTTTTTATGTGTAAATGTAACCAAATTAACCAAGATTTTAAATATTTGAGACTAAATTGTGACCCGGATTGACGAAATCCGCTGTTTTACCGATTAGGACTTTTAGACAAAGATTTTGAAGTGCCTGAAACCAAATATAAACAAATGCTTTTGAGGCTCAGGGCTAGGATTAAGATTTAGAGGCATTGGGAGGGGCAAGTTGGGTGTATAAAGCGTCCACCAAATAAAAGGGAAACTTTGAGGAAACGGTAACAGATAACATAACATAACATAACATAACATAACATAACATAACATAACATAACATAAAATAAAATAACATATAACATAAAAATAACATAAAATAAAAATAACATAAAATCGCAAAATAAGAATAACATAAAATAAAAACAAAATAAGTAAAATAACATTAAAATAATAACATAAAATCACATAAAAATAAAATTAAACTAAAATACATTACATAAAATTAATTAAATGAAATGAAATGAAATGAAATTAATTAAAATAAAATACATAAAATACAAATAAAATGAATTAAAAATAAAATAAAAAATAAAATACAAATAAAATGAATTAAAAATAAAATAAAAAATAAAATACATTCAAAATAAAATATATTAAAAATAAAATACATTAAAAAAATAAAAGGAAAGGAAAGGAAAGATAGTATAATATAATATAATATAATATAATATAATATAATATAATATAATATAATATAATATACAGTAAAGTCTCGTTATATCGATATCTGATATAGCGATAGTCCCGGTTATATCGATACTATTTCTATGCACGCACGGAGAAAATTACATGCGCGCAGGGTCAGATATATCGATAGTCCCGGTTATATCGATATTTTTTCGGACTCCCTTGAATATCGATATAACGAAACTTTACTGTAATATAATATAATATAATATAATATAATATAATATAATATAATATAATATATAAATATAATAATACAATAAAATAAAATAAAGTGTTATCTGGAAAGCAATTGGCGGGTGTACCCCGCCGTCCTCCATCTTTCCAACTCATCATCTTTCCCTTCATCTTTTCTCTCACTACAAAGCCTTGCATTAATCTGATCCTTCCCATTGTTGTCAGGCGGCAGGGGGGGGGGGGGGTCTTCTCAATTCTCACCTTTTGTGTTCACTGACATTCTCACGCGTCTTTTTTTTTTTTTGTTGAAATCCCCTCGCCACATACTGTTGTCATTTTTCTCGGGCGGCTTCCTCGTTTTCATGTCAGTGGGAATCACGATTGTGTGACTTGCTCATACTCGCTTTAGGAAAAAAAAAAAAAAAAGTGATGTCACCTTCGTTTTCGGTGAAAAATGGAGCTCACAAAAGACGCCTTGTGTACATGTGCGGCAGATTTTTATATATATATATTTTTATTTTGTCAGGCTCCATGTGCCATTTATTATTTTGCCAAAGAAAAGAGCTGCTGGATGACTCAACCACTGGAGCAGGTTTCACCTCCACCGCTGCCCCCCCCCCCCCCCAAAAAAAATACCCAAAACCCACGAAAGAAAGAGAGTTTAGGATTATTTCACTGTGTGGAAATCCAATCTTTTTGAATACGATCCTACGATCATTTGAGAGCAAAAAAATAAAAGTAATTTCTCTTTTATTTCACTTGCTATACAGAACGGGTCCTTTTTAAGACCTTTGAATTAGATATTGTCAAAAAGCGGACAACAATGTCTTGTTTTTTTAGGCTCAACAAGTTGTGTCCATAATTTGTAAAATGGCTTCAAATGACTTCTACTGATCGTATTTCACGAACAAGTGGGCGGGAACTTCTGAAATTCGCCATTTCCGAGGTCATGTTGAAGCAGTTTTGAGACACTTTAAGTCATTTTTATTGGTGTTTTTCATTTGACTAAAAATAGCCTGCGTGTTTTGGGTATTTTCGATGCTATAAAACGTTTTTCTGATGTCAGTTAGGAAACAAAAAAGTGGTGTTAGTTGTGCTTTAACTTGTTCACTGACAGACATACAAAAAAATGTGTCCACTCCAGTGCCAGGGTTTTTTTTTCATTTTGACTCAAATTCCAGGACCCACAGAATATTGAGTTTTAGGACTACATAAACATTCAATACAATGATAGAAACCTTATACTCTCTTCTTTAATAAAAAAATATTATAAAAATATATATTATAATACAGTGAGACCTCAACTTACAAACTTAATTGGTTCCCAGACAGAGTGTGTAAGGCGAAAAGTGTGTACCTCAAAAAAAAAAATCCCATAGGAAACCATTAAAATGGGAATAATCCGTTCCCGGGTTTCCATAAAATATACTTTTCAAATAAATAAGCCTAAAAAAACTACACACAACATACCTTATTCTATGTATAATGAATGTGCTATTGTATTGTAATGAAATAAGTCACTCTGGTGCTGTTCGGTCGTGTGCTTCCGCCGAAGATCACTCCGCCAGCCGTGGTGGGTGTGTATTATGAAATTAGTGCTTATTATAAGGTTTAATTTTCATAAATTTGACGTTTGTAAGACGAAAAGTTTGTAAGATAAGGTGTTTGTAAGTTGAGGTCTCACTGTATTATAAAAATAATATATTGATATACCAAAAAAAATCATTTTCTTTTTTTTACAAGAAATCCTTTGTGTTCATTTCAAGGCTTTTTCTGAGCAGGCGTCTTTGGCCGTGTGCCACCACCTGAAACATTGACGTGTTGCTGCGTGTGAATCACAGTTCTTAATTGAGCTGTAGAGCTGTGGATTGGTTAATTAAACACCTTGGTAAAATCCTTACAACCCCCACCCCCAATCCCCCCATGCTCATTCATGTGTTGTTGCTGGCGGATTGTGCAAACACTAGAAATGAACTAAACACTTGAACAAAACGAGACAAAATTCTCAAGACGAAGATTTTGAGACCAGGACTTAGCGAGATGAGGATTCATGTTTATTTTTACTGTCCTTTTATATGTGTCGCGATTTGCAAGGTGGTGGTGGACCCTCAAAAAAAGCAGGCAGGAGGGAAGAGCCAGGTGTATTTGACACATTATATTAAATAAAGTCGTCGGGGACAAAATCTCAAACAACAAAATCATCAAAACAAAAAAATGTCCAAAGTATCAAACAAAACCATGAGTAAAACATGACAGGACGAAACCAACCTGACAGGGTGAAACAAACAATGACTCGACACTGAAGGGTCGTACCGGGAGTCCTTTTAACTGCCACTGATTAAAAGGAGAAACACCTGTGCAGTTGTAGTTCACCTGCACCTGTATTATACAGTACAGGTTATGTATTTAATTATAATACAGTTGCACATTTATTATACATAAAATACGGTATATTTTGTGTAGTTTTAAGGCTCAGAAAATTAGAAAGTAGAAAATTATGTTTTACCTGGGAACGGATTATTCTCATTTTAATGGTTTCCGATGGGAAATAAATTTTTGGGATACACACCTTTCGCCTTACACACTCTGTCTGGGAACCAATTAAGTTCGTAAACCAAGGTATCACTGTATTTGTTTTGTTTTGTTTTTGTAGAAGGGGGAATTGGGGCGCCTGGCCCGCTCTCCGTATGCCGCTTTCTCGTTAAATTTGCCTTTTAAAAGGCAAAGAAAGCCGCAGAGACAAACGGGATGTCATAAATAATGGCCTGCTGAGCTATTAATTGCATAAGCTCGACCTGTTTTTTTTGCTTACTGGGAAGAAAAACAAAGAATGCTTCTTTGTGCTTGTTGAATTTGGTGCCAAAGTGAGAAGTATTGTTTGTTTGTTTGTTTGCGAGTGGGACTACGCTGAAAGAAGCGCATAGTCGATTGCCATTCATATTAACGAACTGAGTATGAGCTAACGAAGAATGTAGCAATTAGCATAGAGTCATTATTTTCAGTTCTCGACATTTTAGTCACAATGGACCCGCTCACGCCTGCCTCAAAATACAAATAAAACAATCCAATCTGATTTTTTTTTAGCATTCATGTCATGTTCAAACCAACAAATATACAGTTTTCATGCATCTGAACTCATTCACTGCAAGACAAAAATGTGTCCATTCGAGTGCCAGGGTTTTTGTCATTTTTACTCAAATTCTAGGACCCACAGAATATTGAGTTTTAGGACGACATCAATATTCAATGCAGCGTAAGAAACCGTACACTTTCTTCTTTCATCGTAAAAAAAAAAATCGTTAATTCCTAAATTGCATGGGTGTGGGAGTTATCTGAGCTTGAAATGGGGGCGGCTGTCCAAAATAAAATGCAATGCATACATGTTGGTTACTATAGCGCTTTAACAACAGCTGAAGCCGGAACATGGAAACATGGACATGGAAAAAACATGTTGCCACAAAGAGTGATGTGTCGTTCGCGAATGAGAACAAGAAAATGGCAGCCGGCTTGTTTTGGTCCTCTATTCCCCGCCCCCAGTCGTCAGTTAAAGCCATGTGATTGGTCAAGAACGCAGCAGTGAGGGTGGGAGTTACAGACACAGAGAGGAAGAGCGTGAAGCTGTTTTCCAAAAAAAGAATATGGCAGCCGACTTTTTTTTTTGGTCCTCTATCCCCCGCCCCCTGTCTTCGGTTAATGCCACGTGATTGGTCAAGAACGCACCAGTGACGAGGGGGGGGGGGTTAAACATTAAAGAGACAGGCAGACGACAGAAAGAGAAAGTGACAAAATGGATAGAAAACAGTGAAATTTTGACTTGTTTCAACATTGATAGTTCAAAAGCAGAGTGTAGACTGGAAGGTTAAAATATCCCATCAATCAGGCTCCACAAATAACCTGCACATGCACATGATGCAAAAAGCTATCAACCCAGCTAAACAGAACACAATTGATGAGGAACTAGGTAAAATTATCGCAGAGAAAGCACCTACAAGGGATCAGTCCTCAAGATGGTGAAAGAAGCGACCACTCCATTCCATCAAGCCATCAACGACCATCACAAAGGTAAATAAAATGACTTTATTATACAGTACAGTTTATTTCTTTAATTATAATACCATAGCACATTTATTATACATAAAATAAGGTATATTTTGTATAATTTTAAGGCTTCGAAATATTAGAAAGTAGAAAATTATGGGGACCTGGGAACGGATTATTCTCATTTTAAGGCTTTCCTATGGTAAATTTGTTTTTGGGATACACACTTTTCGCCTTACACACACTGTCTGGGAACTAATTAAGTTCGTAAAGTAAGGTATCGCTATATCTCGATAGTACGATGGCATTTGAATGCATCACTGCATATGCATGGAGCTACCGCCGCCGTCAACCGTCAGCTTGTCTCGTGATTAATTTATTGTTGGTGAGAGAGAATAAAAGCCCCCCCTTTATACCCCCTCACCCCCAACCCCCGCTGCATGCTCACCTTCCAGCGGACACGCACGCCAACATGACGCAAATATGCTTTCTGACAGCTTTGAGCTACTGCGAGCGTCTCTCGGGACCACCCCTCTTTGTCTGTCCATGTCTTCCGTTTGCCCCTCCCCCGAGCCCCCTCCTCGTCGTCTCCTCATGACCACAGACACCCCCACCCCCCCCCACCCCACCGTCGGGTGTCACTTGGGGTCCCCCCCCCCAATTGAAAAGCATCTGCCTGTCGCATGACGGAAGGTTGGTTTGTTAAAATAAAACTGAAATTGACAATTTTGATAACCGCATTTATTTCTTTATTTTTGCCGCTATTTGCACGAATAAAATTCCCATAACGGATTCACCAGCTGAATAATTATCATTATTATTATTCTTTATTTATTTATGTTGTTTTGTCTTTTTATATTATATTATTTATGATGTACTTTTATTTACGGAAATAACATTCTGATAACTGACCCAACTGGCTCTCTCCTTGGAGCGCCATCTGAAAAGCGATTGCCTCCCAACCTGGAGGAAAATTTGGAAAGAGACAAAAGGGGGCCATTGGGGAATCACTCCTCTGTACTGTTTCTCTAACTTACCTGTTCGTCTGCCGAGCTCGCTCTCTCTCTCTCTCTCTCTCTCTCTCTCTCTCTCTCTCTCTCTCTCTCTCTCTCTCTCTCTCTCTCTCTCTCTCTCTCTCTCTCTCTCTCTCTCTCTCTCTCTCTCTCTCTCTCTCTCTCTCTCTCTCTCAAAATCTCTCTCTCTCTCTTTCTCTCATTGGCTCTCTCTCTGTCTCTCTCTCTCTCAAAATCTCTCTGTCTCTCTATCTATCTCTCTCTATCTCTCTCTGTCTCTCTCTCTCTCTCTCTCAAACTCTCTCTCTCTCTCTCTCATTGGTTCTCTCTCTCTCTCTCCCTCTCTCTCTCTCTCTCTCTCTCTCAAAATCTCTCTCTCTCTCTCTTTCTCTAATTGTCTCTCTCAATATCTCTCTCTCTCTCTCAAAATCTCTCTCTCTCTCTCTCTCTTTCTCTAATTGGCTCTCTCTCTCTGTCTCTCTCAAAATCTCTCTCTCTCTCTCTTTCTCTAATTGGCTCTCTCTCTCTCTCTCTCTCTCTCTCTCTCTCTCTCTCTCTCTCTCTCTCTCTCTCTCTCTCTCTCTCTGTCTCTCTCTCTCTCTGTCTCTCTCAAAATCTCTCTCTCTTTCTCTCATTGGCTCTCTCTCTGTCTCTCTCTCTCTCAAAATCTCTCTGTCTCTCTATCTCTCTCTCTCTCTCAAACTCTCTCTCTCTCTCTCTCTCTCTCTCTCTCTCTCTCTCTCTCTCTCTCTCTCTCTCTCTCTCTCTCTCTCTCTCTCTCTCTCTCTCTCTCTCTCTCTCTCTCTCTCTCTCTCTCTCTCTCTCTCTCTCTCTCTCTCTCTCTCTCTCTCTCTCTCTCTCTCTCTCTCTCTCTCTCTCTCTCTCTCTCTCTCTCTCTCCATTTGTGTCTTTCTCCCCAGAGCTTTCATTCATTTATAATGAGGTGTCAAGCCATCCTCGCTGCCAACAACACTACCACCCCCTCAACACTGTATACCACCCCCGCTAACCCCCCCCCTCACAGTCATGCAATGTTTACCCTCCATTTTGTTTTTGTTTTTCTCTTTCATGCTCACCCGACACCACCAACTTTCTCCTGAACCTTTTCTGCGCCAGGTAAGACCTTATTATTATTATTATTATTATTATTATTATTATTATAATTATTATTATATTTTTTTTATTACAGCATGTTGAAATTAAAATAAGCATATTACAGTCATAATAAAATACAATAATTATTTTTTTGGCCCAAAATAAAATTACAGATTAAAATCATTATTATTTATTATTTATTTATTATTATGTATTTATTATTTATTATTTAATTTATTTAATTTATTTTATTTATATTATCTATATTATTATTATTTATACTACTATTATTATTATTATTATTATTATTTATATTGTTATTATTATTTATTATTATTATTATTATTATTATTATTATTTATGTATTTTATTTTTTTTATTTATATTATTTATATTATTAGTATGTATATTATTATTATTATTTTATTATTATTATTATTATTATTATATCCCGCTTGCTTGTCTTTGTGCTCTCTCACACACTTTAACCCATTTACGTCAAGCATGTTCTAATGAACAGATTAAAATCATTATTTATTATTTATTATTGATTATTTAATTTATTTTATTTATTTAATTTATATTATTATTATTATTTATTTATTTTATTATTTTTTATTATTATTATTATCATTATTATTATTATTTATTTAATTTATTTTATTTATATTATTATTATTATTTATATTATTATTTCTTATTATCATTATTATTATTATATCCCGCTTGCTTGTCTTTGTGCTCTCTCACACACTAACCCATTTACGTCAAGCATGTTCTAATGAACAGATTAAAATCATTATTTATTATTATTGATTATTTAATTTATTTTATTTATTTAATTTATATTATTTATATTCTTCTTCTTCTTCTTCTTCTTATTATTATTATTATGATTATTATTTATTTTATTATTTTATTATTATTATTATTATCATTATTATTATTATATTTATTATTATTTAATTTATTTTTTTTTATATTATTATTTATATTATTATTTCTTCTTATTATTATTATTATTATTATTATTATTATGATTATTATTTATTTTATTATTTTTTTATTATTATTATTATTATCATTATTATTATTATATTTATTATTATTTAATTTATTTTTTTATATTATTATTTATATTATTATTTCTTATTATTATTATTAGCATTATTATATCCCGCTTGCTTGTCTTTGTGCTCTCTCACACACTTTTTTTGTCTTCATTTTTTTTGCCCCAGCGGAGTGTTTGTGTGCATTTGTTCTACCCCCCCCCCCCCCTGTTGGGACTTCTGTGTTATTCCAGGCGGGATTTGGACTTCCTTCCTTTCATTCATGCCCCAAGTGGGTCCAGTTTGTAATCTCGGGACTTTTCTGTTGTTCTTTTTTTGGGGGGGACGTAGGGGGGTTCGTTCGCTGGTATCCATCCTTCCTTCCGGTCGCTTATCTACTCGCTGCAGATACAAGTTAAACACCTGCGTGGCCATATGTGTGATTGTCTTTATGTGCATTGAGGGGAAAAATGCGGAAATATTTTTTTCAGTTGTATTTACCTTATTTTTTGGATGGCTACCAAGCTAGCTATTTATTTGCTATCCATTAGCTATCTAGCAGCTATCTATTAGCTATCTAGCTATTTATTAGCTATCCAGCTATCTATCTAGCTTTCTATTAGCTAGCTAGATAGCTTTCTATTAGAGGGGGGAAATGCAAAAATGTTTTTTTCTGTTGTATTTACCTTATTTTTTGATGGCTACCTAGCTAACTATCTGGCTATCTAGCAGCTATATGGCTATCTAGTAGCTATCTAGCAGCTATCTGGCTATCTAGCAGCTATCTGGCTCTCTAGTAGCTATCTAGCTATCTATTAGCTATCTAGTAGCTATCTTGCTATCTATTAGCGATCTAGTAGCTATCTTGCTATCTATTAGGTATTCAGCAGCTACATGGCTATCTAGCAGCTATCTCTTATCTATCTTGCTATCTATTAGCTATCTATTAGCTATCTAGCTATCCAGTAGCTATCTTGCTATCCATTAGCTATCTAGCTATCCAGTAGCTATCTTGCTATCCATTAGTTATCTAGCTATCTATTAGCTATATAGCTAGCTTTCTAGTAGCTCTCTAACTCGCTAGCTTTCTATGAGCTATGTGTGGCCTGTGTGAATGTCTTTAAGTGCCTTGAGGGGAAAAATGCAGATTTTTTTTCCAGTTGTATTGACCTTATTTTTGATGGCTACCTAGCTAGCTATCTATTTGCTATCTATTAGCTATCTAGCTATTACCTATGTAGTTATATTGCTATATTAGCTATCTATTCGCTATCTAGTCACTATCTTGCTATCTATTAGCTATCTAGCTTTCGATTAGCTCTCTAGCTAGCTAGCTTTCTATTAGCTATCTAGCTAGCTTTTTGTTGAAGACACACCTACAACAAATGACCTATTTTAAAATACGTTCAATGTATAAGGCATACCGCATTATAAGGCGCTACAGTAGAGGCTGGGGGTTACATTATGCATCCATTAGACCAAATGAACATGAGATAAAATCGGTGTGTATGTACATAAATATTTATATGATCCAGCCCCCCCCCCAAAAAAAAAAACAACCCAAAGCCAGTTTCAATTTCGGTGACTCCATCGTCTCCACTTTACTGCAGTTCCACGTTTCCTTCCCGTCGAATAAAATGCTTTAAGCTAATTCGCCGTTAGCCCTCCATTTTTTTTCTTGTTGATTCGCAGAACTCAATTGGACCAACGCGTTTGAAATGTCGAAGTGGTGTGCGTTCTGGTTTTCTTCACTTTGTATTTGCGGCGGAAAAGAAAAAAAATGTGTGTGTGTGTGTGTGTGTGTGTGTCGTCTCCGATTTTTGTTCCCCAACAAAGGGAGTGCGTCCCCGTTAAATTAGCAAGTCTCATTCCATCAATGTTCATCATTATTTCATAGGCTCCTGAATATTTCATGCACTGTGAGTGAACGTGCACGCGTGCCCCTTGGGGGTGCGCACATGTGTGTGATTGTGTTGATCAAGTCCCCACGTGCATATGTGTGCGTGTATGTGTGTGTGTGTGTCGGGACATTAAGTATTAACCGAGCTCGGGGGTGGGGAGGGACTCAGAGACAAACGTCCGGGTCCTTTTCGTCTCTCCCGGCATGCACCGTTGCACACTTGTGTCCCGCCTTTCCAGGATTGGAGCCTGGGGAGCTGTCAAGTCGCGCCGCGCCGCTTGATGCGTGTGTGTCTGTGTTTGTATGGCTAGTCTTGTGAGGACCACTAACATTTTATACCATCCGGAGTGAGAACATTTTTGACAAGTGAGGACCTTTTGGCCGGTCCTCACAAGTTTTTCATTGTAAAGGCTTCTAGAGGG